>NW_011501024.1:0-1000 GCF_000495115.2 Populus euphratica | reverse complement strand
GATCTGGAAACCAAGATGCCTAAATGCATGGCAAATGCCTCCTTTTATAGGCCAAAATTGGAAACTATTAATTTCTTGATTAATTGTTGAGTGGGTGGACATATCTTGACTTGGTGACAATCTTTATCTTCTTATTTAAACAAAACATCATTGATAACGTTAGAATTTGGGCAAACTTAAATCATGAAAGTTTTAGGAAATTATCTCAGCTTTTTAGGAAAAAAAAATTAAGGTCATTTGGACTTTTAAAACTTGAGAATGGGCTGAATCCTAAATAAAAAATTAAGGTCATTTGGAATTTTAAAACTTGAGAATGGGCTGAACCCTAAATAATATCTAGGCTGCAGGATAAATTCGAACTTCTCCATTGTTGCTAAGATTTGGACTTCTAAATAGCAAAATTGAGTTGCCTTATTTGGACTTCTAAACAGCAAAATTGAGTTGCCTTTCTTGTGAATGTTTTAGGCTTATATCTTAACTTTCCATCCATATAGAGAAAACCTAAATTCAAGATCTACATCTTCAAATATGACCCAATGACTGAACAATGTTCCAGTTTGGGTTGAACCAGCATCTCTTTTATAAGTTTGGCCCTTTTTTTATCCTTCAATTTCAGTACTTAAACTCATCAATCAATCCTTTTATTTATATGATGGGCCTGCATTTAATATGAACATTTACCATAAATTAAAGGTATCTTATGATATCATACTTGTTATTGTAAAACATATTTTACTTGAAGAGTTATTGATATTTCAAGTGTAAAATGATGATATAAAACCTTGATAAAAATACACTTTTAAGTACTAATCAATGAACCTCTTTATATTTGTATACCATTGATTGTCATCTATTTCTTCTTCTATTGAACAACAATGAGCAGGAGAACTCCTGATCTCAATGCCTATTGGTTGTACTCTAATATCATAATCAATTATAGCCATAAAGGCTAATGTTTCTAAAGCATCAACAAACTAATTGTTCTCTCTTCCTAAATAAA
>NW_011501023.1:27524-66120 GCF_000495115.2 Populus euphratica | reverse complement strand
ATATTAGATAGTTTTGTTTTTTTAATACACAGTATAATTATATTTATACTCTTAAATCAAAGACATATAATTTATAGAGATCAAGGGCATTAGGATATTTTAATCTCAATTTCTTTTTGTTAATAGTGATTTGGTTGAGGATAATGTTGTAATTTAATATTAAAATAATACTTTTAAATGAGAAAAAGCTTATGACAAGTTCATATCATATCATGCACAAGTGCATGGAAACCACCAAACACTTTGGGTGACAAGTAAGACGGCTTTTAGTGGTAAAAAAAAAATAGATTTATCCATATTATTTTATTTAATGTTATCTTCTCATCCATAATCCATAATAGATGGTATTATGGTGTATGTTGTCAGGATATGAGCGATTTATTACTTGTGATTTTTTTAATTTTTTTCTCTCTCTTATTACTAGAAAAGCACTACGATCCTCATTATTATTAGTATTTCAAATTTGATTATTTTAGTTTTGATTTTAGTATTTTTTTATTTTCTTATTAATATTTTATTTCTTTTTAATTTAACCCTTCATATATACGATATGTTTTGATTTTTTTCCTTCTACTTATTTGTTTTTTTCTTTGTTTTTTTATCAAAGTTTTTATTATTTTCAATTTTATTTTTCAAATTAAGTTTGTGATTTTTTTTAATGATTTCAATTTGGTCTCTCTTCTTTTGATTTCTTATTTTTTTTAGCTTTTTTGTCAAAGGTTTTTTAGTTTTCAATTCTATCTTTCAAATTAAGTTCAAGATTGTTTTTCAATAATAATAATAATAATAATTAGAAGAAGAAGAATGATGATGATGATTATAAAAACAAAAATGGTAGTAATTTTAATAATAATAGTGGTGATGATAATAATAATAATAATAATAATAATAATAATTCTTATTAATAATAGTGGTAATAATAATTGTGATTCTTATCTTTTGAATTGCTATTTTTTTCAATCCTTTTGTATGATTAACATTCTATTTTTTCACCCTTTAATATTTAATTTTTTTGAAATCGGATTTTATAGTTTTTCTAGATTGGATGTTTCATGTCTAATGATTTTAGTTATGAATTTAAAAAATTAATATATTTTTTATATAAAAAAAATAACTTTATGATTCTCTTTATGTTTTTACCGAGTTGTTCCAAACACAAAATTTGAGCTACAGGTTCGGTGAAATATCTCATGTTGGCTTTAGATTTAATTAGCATTGTTTTATATTTGTCATGAATTTTTTTATATTCATTTTCAACCCCATTTCAGTACCTAAACATTGTGTTTTTTATAAAAAAAAACAGTTCAGCCTTGCGGCGAGGATTAGGCACCATCGCTAATATATTATTACTAATTTGCAGCATTATTTATGGAAGGAGATCGCTAAAGTGACTAGAAAATCGAGGTAAAAGTATTTGGATCACAAAAAATTCAAATTCAAATTTTTTTAATATGAAAAACATCAAAACTACATCACATTGATCTCTAAATCTCTATTTCTAATCAAAAATACATTTTAATCGAACTAAAAACTTGTAATCAAATAAAATTAAAAAAATAGCACTAATCTACTTTTTTTATATTATTGATGGTAGAAATCATCTCTATTAAATTTCCCTCTTATATATGAATCTATAAACACCAAAATCATAGTTATTGATAGTTGAAATTGAATCACCCAAGAATTTTCTCTCCTCTCTCTAAATATCTCTAAATATTCAATCACTCAAACATAATAAAAATAAAATTCAGACCTAATTATTAAAATTCATATAGAATAGTGATAAGATTATGTCTTCTTTCCCCTCTTAAACAGTGTAAATGAAATAGGTTTTATCTTTTCAATCACAAAGATGTCTTATGTGATCGAAAGATCAAGGTACATGCATTTGGACTTTAAAAACCCAAATCTAAGCCTTTTATTGTTATGAAAATATGGAAACAATATATATGGACCTCTAAATCTTCATTTCTAACAAAACAAAATACCTTTTAATTGAAATAAAAACTCATTAAAAGCAAATAAAGCCTCTGAATCTCCATTTCTTAAAAGAAAATAAAAAACATTTTAATCAAACTAAAAACTCATCCAAACCAATTAAAAAAAAAATTGAGCATGATCTATATTTTGATGAAGAATAAATTTATTTTTTTTAAGATGACTAATATAATAAAAAGTCATAGTTCCTATCATGGTGTGCATGATATTGAATGGCGAAGCTATTTCTTAAAATGAAGAATTTTAAGTTTAATTATAAAATTTTGATTTTGAAAGAGTTGTCATCTAGTTTCATGGTTACTAAAACTTATATTTTGTGCGAGAATTTGGGTAAATGGACTAATTATGTAAGAGAACAGAGCTAGCCAGAGCATATGAAAAACTTCGGTAATGGTCCAAAACCCCTACTTAACAAAAACAAAAGCCCCAAGAATAAGTTGTATTTGTCAATTATACTTTATGAAATGAAAATTGCTCAAGGCCCCACTTGTTAGAGATATATAAAAAATAAAAAATATATTTCTTAAATACTTCAAAAGATCTCATTTATGATTTTATCCAAGGCCCCTATTCACCTTAAGTCAAGTCTATAATGAAAAGATGCATCATCTCAGTACACCCTACCTATAATAAGTTACATTATTGATTGATTGTTATTCTAAGTTGTGTTTCTATTTGTTGATCTCATCTAAAGTTTAAGACAAATCTTTTTACATGAGAAAATATTTTATTTTATCGGGTAAATTTTTAATCATTTTAGGACCTAAATCTTAGCATCGCCTTTATTTTCTACTTTATATCTTTAATATCTCAAGGTTTACTTTACAGTATAATTTTATACCATCAAATAATAAAGTCTATAGCTAATTTTTAATTTTTTTTTATATTCATTCATTTAGTTTATTTTTTAGAGTATGCATTATATTGTGAAATTCATACCCCAAATATTAATTAGATAAATTATTTTTTATGAGATTTTTTAAATCTGAACCAAATCTTAATGGATACTTATATAATATCTATTTTGGTATTTTGAAAACATGATAAAAATCCCTCTTTTTTTTGGAAAATATGCATGAAACATCTTTAGAATTTGATCATATCCCTAAAAACAAAGCAAAAATTGTATTTTTTGAAATGAGGAATTTTTTTGGACTTTAAAAAAATTTAAAGAAAACCGGGTATTTTTAATATCGACTCCATATCTTATAGTATAAGTTTACAATCTAATATTAAATAAAATACTGAAGAAAAACATTTTTTTTGTTTTTTGAAATAAAGGAAGTTATTTTGATTTCTTGAAATTTTGGAGAAAAATTGGGTACATATCTTCTAGTGCAAGTGTATGGCATAATATTAGGTAAAATTATTGAAAAAACATGTAAAACACCCATAAATAGTTTAAAAATAGTCCTTAGAGTTTTTTTGAACTATTTTAGGGTTTGTTTAGATAAAAACTAAAATAAAAACAAAGTAAGCTAAAGGAAAAGGCAATAGGGTGTATTTGGCAAACATATCATTAACCTAAAATCAAAGGCATTAAAAATACATTAAAGTCATGTTTGACAAACATGCTTTAGGGATCTAAACAAGGCCTTATTTCATTAGTAAAACTTGTGCAATCCAAACATGTTCTTAGCTTTTAGGCTGGGATTGGCCTAACTATATGAGTTGAGTTTATAAGACCCTAAGCCTAGGGTATTTACACGGGTTGGGCTCGAGCCTAAACTAATTTGGTTGGGCTAATAGATGGCCCAAAGTTGTTTTTTAAATAGCCCAACCCAACCACATGTGTTGGGCTGGAATGAAGGCTTAGCCTCCATTTAAAAAACCCAACCCACAGGTACACAATGGAGGCTAATGGCATTGCTTTCTTTGGTTGTAGTAGAAAAGAAAAGGAGAGGTGGTGGGTGATTAGTTCTTAAATGTGCATTTTTATCAAGGTTTTATACCATCATTTTGCACTTGAAGTATCAATAACTCCTTAACTAAAGTATGTTTTATAATAACATATCTAATAATATAAGATAACTTTAATTTATGATAAATATTCATTTTAAATACAAGCTTATTACATAAATAAAAGGATTGATTGATGGATTTAAAAATTGAAATTAAAAGGATAAAAAGATGGTCAAACTTAGAAAAGAGATGTTGATGCAGTCCAAATAGGAACACTGTTTGGTAATTGGGTCATATTTGGAGCTATAGATCTTAGATTTAGGTCTACTTTATATGGATGGAAAGGTAGGACATAGGCCTACAACTTTTATATGGAGTCCAAGATTTTAAAAAAGTCATTTTTAAGTCCAAATTTTAGCAATAACAAAGAAGTCTGAATCTGTTCAATGTTTAGCCCATACCTAGAGTTCTAGAAGTCCAAATTTTTTTCCTGAAAAGCTGAGATAATTTCCTACAACTTTCATATTTTCAAGTGGTTTCAATTTTGACGTTACTAATGATGTTTTGGGCAGATAAGAGAAGATAAAGATTATCACCAAGTCAAGAGTTGGTCACCCACTCATCAATTAGTCATCAAATCAATAGTTCCCAATGTTGATGTTGCGATGTCGTGGTCGCACAAATTAATTACCCTAGCTTAAAACACAACACACAAGATAGTATAGAGCAAGCAAGGGGTTGATCCTACAAGGAAGATTTAGTTCAGATTTTTATGCTATACGTTATGCAATTGGGGGGTTTTGATTTGTGATGATCTAAACTATGGAAGAAATTAAACTAGCAAACAAAATCAATTGAAATCAAAATTTTGCCAAACTTTGACATTAGTAGTCACCACAAACAACCCACCATTGTAGCCTCCTTCTTTGACAATGGCAGCATTCCAACTTGCAGCTGGTTTGTGGTTGGTGATTTGAGGTTGGTGGATTGAGGTTGGTGGCTACTTTTCTTGACCTTCTAGATTGATTTACTAGAGGGGCTAAATTGCTGAAATTATAACTTGGATGATAGTTTAGAAGCTTCGAAACATAATTTGGACTCATTTCTTCACGAAACCTGATTGCTGGCAGAATTCCTTTGTCATCTTTGAAGAATCCAAAAAAATTGAGTTTGCATAAATTGGACTTCTATAGCTCCAGATATTGAATTTTGAATAGACAAAGGTCAACAGTGGCAGAATGCGAGATTTGACTTTGAAGGATGTGATTTCCATGATCTTCCTCTTTTTATTTTTCTTGCACAGAATACGAGATTTGACTTTGAAGGATGTGATTTCCATGATCTTCCTCTTTGTATTTTTCTTGCATTACATTTCCAGAAAGGTATGGATGTTTGCTTTTTAGAGCCACTGGAATCACTTCCTTTTGATCTCTAGAACTCACACTCTGCACAAAACATCGACTGAACGTCAAATCTGCCAATTATCTCCAATTTACTCCTTTTTGCATTTTTCATCCAAAAGTGCCTTCAAAACATAAAACAAAGAATATCAAGGCATTTTACATATAAAACATGGACAAAACATTAGGTAAAAGTGGGTGAAACTATCGAATAATATGGTTACATTAAATACCCCCACACTTAGCTTTTTCTCGTCCTCGAGAAAGGATAAATAAAATTAAATTGAATTGAAAATAACCATGATCAATCTCTTAATCTCCCATCAATATCTAAGAGTACAAGCATTATAAATAAGAATATAATAAAAAAGGATAAAATAAATAAATTTTTATGAATTTGTTTACTGCAACTTCAAAATTCAATCAATCATCGGGATTTAAATGAAATCTATGCCATGCCAAAGTGATAGGTCCTCTCATTGATATACACTCCAACACTCATGTGTTTAGGCTTTATGTGTTTAAATCTCTCAAATTCAATCAAAGAGTATGTTCTACCATAAGCTTGCTTTTCAATCTCATCTCCATTACTAACATATTACAAACAATGCATGAATCAAAAGGTCTTATTTTCCGGTTGTAATGGGGCTAAGGTTAAGGTGAGGTAAAAGAGAGTAAAAGAAAAGGTTCAAATCAAAGAAAGTAGAGCATTCCGAAAAATGATATTTCAAACAAGATATTCCATCAAAGCTCATAAATTTTTCATCTTTAATCACCAATGCTTAACTCCTTTTGATTGTAGGCTCTTTTAACATAAAATCTTAAGAACATAAAGGAACATTTTTTTTTCTTCTTTTCTTTTTTTTTCTTTTTTTTTTTTGTAATTTTGCCCATCTTTTCATCAAGCATCACTTCTTCTATCTTTTCATATAATTTCCAACCATAATTCCATGAAGTATCACAAGTACATGCTCTACTAATCCTTGGCCAGGGGAAAAGGAAAATATATATAAAGTTAAGGCTTATACATGGATAAAGCAAAGAAAAGATAAATAAGCTCAAAAGGGGCTCACTAAGGATAATATGCTTTAGGTTGGCTTTTTGGTTCAAGTGCTTTAAAATTCCTATTGCCTTTATCATCTTCATGTATATTTGTAATGTAATATAATCTCAATAAGATATGAAGCAAGTTCTAGAGATACATATCATTGAAAGAATGCACGTCAAAGAATACAATGTTGAAGGCTCAAAAACTTGCAGTGGTATAACACTATAAAATCAACATGGCATATTCTCAAAGTCAATCCCTAAACCAATTAAACCTTAAAATTTGCATGCATACTCTTTCATTTGATTTATATCTTCATCTATCTCAATTAATTCTTATACATAATACTCATATTCTCAAAAACCAATGGGAGTTAAAAAGATCAAACACAAATTTTTTTTTTTTTAAGAACAACAAAGAAAACTAAAATAAGAAAATAAAAATTCTTCCAATACCCCCAGACTTAAAACACAACATTGTCCTCAATGTTCAAATAAAAGCAAAGGAACATAAGAGAATGACAGAAAATAAATTAAAATACAAAAAAAAATAAAAGATAAGGAAAAAGAGAGCAAATCTAATTTTTCTTTTTGTGTGCTGGGTTGCCTCCCAGTAAGCGCTTTTGTTTTATGTCATTGACTTGACATGTGGCATGCTCATTCTTCATAGATTGGTTCAACTAACTTTACAGAAGCGATGAGTTCTGCCGTCCAACCTTCATAGAAAGGTTTCAAACGATGTCCATTGACCTTGAGTACTTTGCTGGTTTCTAAACTTGTAATTTCAACTGCACCATAAGGAAAAATATTAGAAACAATAAAGGATCCAATCCAACGAGAGCGCAATTTTCCAGGAAAAAGTTTTAAACGCGAATGATAAAGAAGGACTTTGTCTCCAACATGAAATTCCTTTCTTGTAAGCATTCGATCATGAAGATTCTTAGTCTTTTCTTTGTAAATTCTTGCATTCTCGTAAGCATCATTTTGAATTTCTTCCAACTCTTGCAGTTGTAATTTTCTTGCAATCCCAGCAGCATCATAATCCATGTTGCATTGTTTAATGGCCCAAAAAGCTTTGTGTTCAAGCTCTACCGGTAGATGACATGCTTTCCCATAAATCATTCTATAAGGTGACATTCCTATAGGTGATTTATAAGCAGTCCTATAAGCCCAAAGTGCATCTCCAAGGCGTAGACTCCAATCTCTTCGGTTAGGTTGCACTGTTTTCTCCAAAATGGACTTGATTTCTTGATTGGAAATTTCAGCTTGGCCATTCGTTTGCGAATGATATGCTGTGGATGTTCAATGAGTCACATGATATTTGTGTAGCAATGCTTCCATGGAACGATTGCAGAAATGAGTGCCACGATCACTGATGATAGCTTTAGGGATGCCAAACCTATCAAATATGTGAGTCTTGACAAAATCTAAAACAACCTTATCATCGTTAGTTCGTGTGGCTTTCGCCTCAATCCATTTGGACACATAATCAACAGCAAGAAGAATATAAAGATTTCCAAAAGAAGAAGGAAATGGACCCATAAAGTCAATACCCCAAACATCAAAAATTTCACTTACAAGAATATTTGTTAAAGGCATTTGATTTTTATGAGTGATATTACCTGTTCTTTGGCATTTTTCACATGATTTGCAGAAGTGATATGCATCTTTAAAAATAGAAGGCCAATAGAAACCACTTTCAAGTACCTTGTGGGCTGTTCTTTTTGCTCCAAAATGCCCACCACAAGAATGAGAATGACAAAAAGTGAGAATGGAATGAAATTCATCCTGTGGTACACATCTCCTTACTACTTGATCCACACAAAATTTCCACAAGTAAGGAGTATCCCAAAAATAATATTTAGCATCAACTCGTAACTTGTCCTTTTGGGATGTAGACAAACCTGGAGGGAATTCTTTGGTGACTAAATAGTTCACCAAATCAGCATACCATGGTCTTGTAGAGGAGTGCAGCATATACAACTATTCATCAGGAAATGTTTCTCTTATTGTTTCAGTTGGAATATCATCGGTCCTCAGTCGACTCAAGTGATCAGCCACATGGTTTTCGGCACCTTTTTTGTCTTTGATCTCAAGATCGAATTCTTGTAAAAGCAAGATCCACCTAATCAGTCTTGGTTTAGACTCCTTCTTCTTCAAAAGATACCTGAGAGTTGCATGGTCAGTAAAAACAATGACTTTTGTACCAAGTAGATATGACCTGAATTTTTCAAGAGCAAACACCACTGCAAAAAGTTCCTTTTCAGTTGTATGGTAATTGCATTGTGCTCCATCCAACATGCAAGAAGCGTAGGCGATAACATGCAAATTCTTCCCAATTCTTTGCCCAAGCACAACTCCTACCGCATAGTCACTCGCATCACACATTATCTCAAAAGGTTCATCCCAATTTGGTGGTTGGATGATAGGGGCAGATGTGACACGTCTCTTAAGCTCATCATGGGCATCTTTACAGGCTTGATCAAACACAAAATCCACTTTTTTGGCTAATAGTCTGCACAAAGGTGTTGTAATCTTCGAGAAATCTTTGATAAAGCGTCGATAGAAACCTGCATGACCTAGAAAAGAACGAACTTCCCTCACGCATGAGGGGTAAGGCAATGATGAAATAACATCTATCTTAGCTTTATCAACTTGTAATCCACGTGAAGACACAACATGCCCAAGAACTATTACTTGTTCTACCATAAAATAACACTTTTCATAGTTCAAGACAAGGTTTGTTTCAATGCACCTTTTTAGGATCAAAGATAAATTTTCTAGACATTTATCAAAAGAATCACCATACACCGTGAAATCATCCATAAAAACCTCGATTATTCTTTCAACATAGTCAGAAAAAATACTCATCATGCATCTTTGAAAAGTTGCAGGAGCATTACAAAGACCAAAAAGCATTCTCCTATATGCATATGTACCAAATGGACAAGTAAATGTAGTTTTTTCTTGATCCTCAGGATTAATAACAATCTGATTGTATCCACTATATCCATCAAGAAAGCAATAAAAAGACTTACCTGCTAGGCGTTCAAGCATTTGATCTATGAATGGTAATGGGAAATGATCTTTGCGTGTAGAAAGATTAAGCTTTCTGTAATCAACACACATTCTCCATCCACTCGAGATGCGAGTAGGAATGAGCTCATCATTTTTGTTTTTCACCAATTTGATTCCAGTTTTTTTAGGTACCACACACATGGATTGGCGCCACCCATTTACTATTAGTGATGGGGTAAATGACTCCTGCATCTAATAGTTTTAAAATTTCAGCTTTCACTACCTCCATCATAGGTGGGTTCAACCTCCTTTGCAGTTCCCTTGTTGGTTTTGCGTTGTCCTCCAATAGTATGTGATGCATACACATTGAGGGACTAATGCCCTTGATGTCAGCTAAAGTCCATCCAATGGCAGTTTTGTGATCACACAACAACTTCACAAGTTTTTCCTCTTGTATACTTGTCAAACCTTTTGCTATGGTAACAGGAAGTGTATTGTTGTCGCCAATGAATACATACTTCAAATTATCGGGCAAAGGTTTTAATTCCAACTCGAGGGCCTGTAAAATAGATGGCAAAAGCTTTTTATGTGAGAGTAATAAATCAATAAAGATATTACCATGGGGAACGGTTTGTAAAGCTTGTAAGGCCAATACTGATTCGTGCATGTTTTGGGGAACACATATGTGCCTCTCCATCTCTTCTATCTTGGTGAAATCATAGCCATAGCTCAAAGCTATGCCTAATCCATCTTCGCAATCAAAATCACAAACTTGCTGCACACACTTATCAATCTGGTCATAGCATGTGATAGAATAAGCATTGCTATAAGGATATTTCATTGCATCATGAAAATTGAATTCAATTTTTTCATCTCCTACCTCCATAGACAAGGTATCCTTACCACTATCAATCTTTGTGTTGGCAGTTTTCAAGAATGGTCTTCCAAATAATATAGGAGTGCTGGTTGATGAATCACAAGAATCATGTTCCATATCAAGAATATAAAAGTCACATGGAATAACCAAAGTATCAATCTTGACTAGGACATCCTCTATCACACCAAGTGGGTAAACCAAACTACGATCCGCAAGTTATATTACAATGCTAGTTTTATACAAAGGCTCAAGACTAAGAGAATCATAAACATGTTTGGGCATAACACTAATGGATGCACCTAAATCACACAAGGCCCTCTTGAAACTAGCATTACCAATAACACAAGGGATAGTAAACGCACCTGGGTCCTTTTGCTTCAAAGGCATATTCTTTTGAACAACAGCAGACACAACTTCACCCATACTTACCATTTCATGACCTTTCAATTTGAAAGCTCTCTTGGTAGTACACAACTCCTTCAAAAATTTAGCATATTTGGGAATTTGCTTGATAGCATCAAGTAAAGGAATGTTGAGTTCTACTTTTTTGAAAACCTCTAAAATCTCTTTTCTTTGTCCTCTTTGTTTGACCTAGAAGAACTCACAGGAAAGGGTGGAATTGCTTTAAAACTGGAATTCATTGAGTGAGGAGTTACCTTTGGAGTGTTGGTCGATGTTTTAGTTTGTGAAGGAGGATGATGTTCCTTCTTTGTACTCAATTCAGTTTCTATCTCTTCTTCTTCCTTCATCTCAATTTGTTTTGACCTTTTCTCTTCAAGTTCTTTCCCACTTCTCAGCATGATCGCACTAACATTCTCTTTTGGATTCAATGCTTGGGAGGGCAATTTTCCGTTCATTTGTGCCTCCAATTTCCCTCTTTTGGATTCAATGCCTGGGAAGGCAATTTTCCATTCATTTGTGCCTCCAATTTCCTTACACTTGAAGCTACTTGCCCCATTTGCTTCTCCAAGTTGTGAATACTTGACCTTGTTTCCTGTTGAAAAGACATGACATTTTGTTGCAAGGTAACAGTATTAGAAGCCAAAGTTTTCATCATCTCACGAAGATCATCATTGGATGACGACCCCGTAACATTGGAGTTTGTGAATGGAGGGGGTTGTCTTGCTTGATAATTCTGTTGGGGCTGAAATCCATGGGGATGGAATTGTCGGCCTTGATTGCCTTGTTGGGATGGGTTGTCATAGCGTAAGTTGGGATGATCTCTCCATCTGGGATTGTACATGTTGGAAAAAGGATCATATTTATGCTGGGGTTGTCCGTTGAATGCTCCATCAATTGCATGAGCTTGTTCAATGTAATCTTCTTGCATTGTTGGGCACATATCCGAAGCATGTCCTTGTAAGGAGCATATGCTACAAACTTTCACCTGCTGCACATTTCCACAAGCCAAAGAACGCACAAGAGAAGTAAGATCATTAACTTTATTTTCAAGGTTAGAAATACTTACCTCATTTACTCGTTTGTTGGAGAAGTCTCAGATGTCTACTGTTTTGAGTTAGCTGCCATGTTTGAGATCAATTGGCGTGCAGCCTCAGATGTCTTATCCTCCAATGCGCCTCCACTTGCAGCATCAATGATACTACGGTCAGTAGGCATCAATCCTTCATAAAAATATTGAATGAGCAGTTGATCGAGTATTTGATGATGAGGGCATTGAATGCATAGTTGCTCAAATCTTTCCCAATACTCGGAGAGTGTCTCTCCATGAGATTGATGAATCCCACATATTTCTTTCCTTATGTTGGCAACTCGAGATGCTGGGAAATACTTCTCAAGGAAAATCTTTTTCATGGCATTCCAAGTTCCAATAGATCCTGGGAGAATAGAGAAAAGCCATGCCTTTGCTGGCCCTTTTATAGAGAAAGGGAAAGCTTTCAACTTAACTTGTTCTTCATCAACTCCATTCGGTTTCATGCCAACACAAACCATATGGAACTCCTTGAGATGAGTATGAGGATCTTCTCCTGCAAGACCATTAAATGTTGGTAACAAATGTATAAAACCAGATTTGAGCTCAAAATTTACATTATTGTCAATGTTTATGCATAGTGGCTGATTTTCCACGTTAGGAGCAGCAAGCTCCTTGAGTGTTTGTTGTCGTGCAATAGCCATGGTGTTGAGGCGAGCTTCCTTGCGTAACCTGCGTAAAGTTTTTTCTATTTCGAGATCCAACTACACTTGAATTTGATTAGTAGAACGGGTTACTGACATAAATCATCAAGAAAACTCAAAAGAAACCAATCACACAAGAGACCGAAAACAATGCAAATTGTACGAAAATCCTACGCTAGAAAACTAAAACTACCTAAAACCCTTAGAAAACAGTGGAATTTGGCCTCAATAGGGTGGGGCTAGTAGTAAATTACTAGTTTTGTTCAGAACGTCGTTTTCCTTCAGGAAAAGAAAAACTGAAACCTAATTCCACAAACAATTCTGTTTTGAACAGTACCGCCACCGCAAATAAACAGTACCGCCGCAAGAAAAAATTATGTTTCTCTTTTTTTTTCAGAAATATAAATAAAAAATCACAGCAACTAAAAATAACAGTACAAGCACAAGAATCAACTAAAATTACTTCCCCAGCAACGGCGCCAAAATTTGTTGCGATGTCGTGGTCGCACAAATTAATTACCCTAGCTTAAAACACAACACACAAGATAGTATAGAGCAAGCAAGGGGTCGATCCCACAAGGAAGATTTAGTTCAGATTTTTATGCTATACGTTATGCAATTAGGGGGTTTTGATTTGTGATGATCTAAACCATGGAAGAAATTAAACTAGCAAACAAAATCAATTGAAATCAAAATTTATCAAGAAAACAAACCTTGGTCACAAGCACACATCCACCTACAGAAATCAGAACCGATCCTTGAAACGAAACTCCAGTTTATATTCTGAATTTTTATCTTTTCTTAATGTTAGTTAATTAATGAATCCGCCGTATAATTAACCCTAACCAACAAATAATCACAATGTCCGCATTAATGATTTAGTTCAATGGCAGCCCTAAGAACTAGATATTAATAAACAATCACAATGTCCGCATTAATGATTTAGTTCATGGCAGCCTTAAGAACTAGATATTTGAGTGTTTTCCCTAAGTTTAATAATGTAGTTCCGCCACAATTATCAAGCTTAGTTGCTTCACAAGTTCATACATCACAACTCCGGTTTTGATATCAAATTTAGCAATAAATTATTCACAATAATAACTTAGAGTTTCGCTCTAGCAATTATCAACAACAATCATAGAAAATATGCATAGGAAAACAACCATACTTATTCATAATATAAACTAAAAATAAAAGGAAGAATAAATCTCACGGTTCTTGAAATCCGAAGGTTTGTTATGTCCTTGCAACCAAGAAAAGAGCTTAGCCTTGCATAACCATTGAACAACTACTCTTAAAGAATGAAGAGAGCATGATTTTTTTGGGTTTGTAGAGGAGAGAATTTGTGTTTCTTCACTTCTGGCTGCTGCCCCCCTTCTCTCCTCTCTCTCTTTCTTTTTATATGCTAAGAAACCCTAGTTCCTAATTTACAAAGTAGTCCTCCCTTAAGTTGACAATTGACATTTAAGTACTTCTATAACTATTTTCCCTAAAAAAGAGAAATAGCCTTGCATGAAATCTTCAAACTCTGACTTAGAGGACCTAAATTGCTGATATAAAAACTTGGATGACGGTTTAGAAGCTTCGAAACGTAATTTGGACTCATTTCTTCACGAAACCTGATTGCTGGCAGAATTCATTTGTCATCTTTGAAAAATCATATCTCCCTCATATGACATCGTTTTTGGATGAAATTTGGAGCGTTTATATTCCTTTGAGTCAGGAATCCAAAACAATTGAGTTTGCATAAATTGAACTTCTATAGCTCCAGATATTGAATTTTGAATAGACAAAGGTCAACAATGGCAGAATGCGAGATTTGACCTTGAAGGATGTGATTTCCATGATCTTCCTCTTTTTATTTTTCTTGCAGCAGAATACGAGATTTGACTTTGAAGGATGTGATTTCCATGATCTTCCTCTTTGTATTTTTCTTGCATTACATTTCCAGAAAGGTATGGATGTTAGCTTTTTAGAGCCACTGGAATCACTTCATTTTTATCTCTAGAAATCACGCTCTGCACAAAACATCGACTGAACATCAAATCTGCCAATTATCTTCAATTTACTCCTTTTTGCATTTTTCATCCAAAAGTGCCTTCAAAACATAAAACAAAGAATATCAAGGCATTTTACATATAAAACATGGACAAAACATTAGGTAAATATGGGTGAAACTATCGAATAATATGGTTACATCAGTTGACCTATAAAGGCAGGTATTTGTCATGCATTTAGGCATCTTGGTTTCCAAATTAAGATCATGTTCTTGCTTTCACGCTTTATATTTTTGTAATGCTTAAGTTTTCTTTCATTAATATCAAGTTTGTACCTTTCATTTCCTTTCCTTTACCTAGTTAACTTTTATCTTATTTATATTCTTATTTTGTTTATTTTTTTTCATTATATTTAGTTAAGTTTATTATGCCAAGGTGAAAAGATTACACTAATGGTGTAAGAATAAATATAGTGTAAACTTACATGGACTTTAATGTTTGATACTAATATGTTTTGTATTTGTTATCTT
Organism: Populus euphratica; assembly: GCF_000495115.2. Lineage (NCBI taxonomy): Eukaryota > Viridiplantae > Streptophyta > Magnoliopsida > Malpighiales > Salicaceae > Populus > Populus euphratica. Next base: position 51,218 of record NW_011501023.1, on the reverse strand, counting down.
TTTCACTCTTTAATACTTTGCTTGGTAAATTACTAATCTAGATTTATGTTATATAACACTTGGTGCATAAAATGCTTGGCATTTTCATAGCACAAATTGTATAGTATAACTGATACCTATGCTTTTGGTCCTTTTTTTCCTTTCTGGTTTTTTTCTTAATTTTTACTGGTAAAGAGGATGTTTTTGGGCTTGATTTTGCTATTTTTCTTTTTCTTTTTTTCTCCCATTTTGCTTCACTAAATTCATCCTTATTTATAGAGGATGACAAAGAGACATAGGGTCTTTTTTAGGCATGAATATTGACCCTTGATTCATCTAAGAATGATCTCATTCATTAGCCATAAGCCAACAACTTGGTATTGTCAAACTAGGTTGTAAGGTTGTTTAGGTTAAGGGTTTGGGATTTGTGCTTCAATAGCCACAGGGCTACCAATCAAATAGGACAAAGCTAGGGTTACAGTACAATATCAGGGCTACCTAAAAAAGTATTTGTTATCTCATTTGGAGCATGAATGATGTATTAAATGCCTCCAAAAAAACATTTATATATCATCTTTTATGGTTCGAAGGAAGAAGACAATTAATAGTGTCAAACGACATGTTTTTTAACTCAATTTTTTTTTTTTTACCTATCATATGGAACCAAAAGTTGTTTTTTCATCAAAACACATTGTTTTATTTAAATAAAACAGTGTCATTTTGGTATTTTTGATTAAATTAGGTTATAAATCTTCTCTTTTAATTTCATAATTTAATTTTGATATTCAATTCAATTTCATCCCTATAAAGCTTCCAAAAAGAAACCTTTGATTTCTTCCATGTTATCCTCAATTGATCTCCAACTTCTAATTTTTTTAATTTTACCCTTGTATACAAACTGAATTAGGTCCTTTAATTTACACACCTTTTACAAAAAGGTCTTTGTTTTTTAATTTATCTAATTTAACCCTTAATTGACCTCTAAACTTTGATTTGCTAGCAATTGTATCCCTAATTCCACTCAATTGAGCTTGAAAAAAATTAAATTTGATCCTTTAAATTTTTAATTTTCTCAATTAAAGTCAAATTAGACTTACAAAACAAACATTTCCTTAATTAAGTCCCTAATAAAATTAGTTTGACCCATTAAAAATCCGATTAAGTCCTCGCACTTAATAAATTATTTTAATAAGACCCAAATTAATTTTAAAACTTAATTAAATCTTTAATTAGAACCATGATTAAATTAAGTTAGACTATTAAAAGTTTAATTAAGTCCTCAAACTTAATTTTTTTTATAAATTCATCTAATAATTATTTAATTTAGCATTAAATCTGCATTATCTTTCAATCTTAGAATTTTTAGGGCATAATAGAGCTCCCAATTGTTTCCAAAATCTCAATTTGGTTCCTTCACATATTTAAAGCCCCTCTCAGCTTGATCTAGCCAAGCTACTAGTCTTTTTTTATTTTTAATTTTTGTATTGATTTTATTGATGTTTTTGGTTAAAAATAAGGTAATTTTAAAGAAAATCTAAAATTAAGTTATGACAGTTCCTGTAGTAAATTCAGTTTCTCTCAAGGGAATACTTTTTTCTATTTCCTACATATGTAGTCATAGTATTTGTTCAAGCTATTTTTGGATATATTCAGAGAGTTTTAGTAGTTTAAAGTAAGCAAGTTAGGGGCTTTATTAGAGGGGAGATTTTGTTTCCATTACCAGCCTTCCAAGCAAGCCAAAGATGTGAACGTAAAAGATAGCAGTCTAGTACCAGTAGCTTTCTAATGGAAGCTATCTAGGGCGAGAGAGGGAGAGGGAGAGAGAGCACCTCGACTATCTAAATTTGAAACTTAATGAAGATTGTTTCTACTTTCAATGATACCATAAGAGTATATCAGGGCTTGAAATGTTTTTAATTTAATTTGATTACAGGTTTTTAGTTTGATTAAAATATGTTTTTTCGTTATAAATGAAGATTTAGAGGTCTATATTATAATGTGTCAAGACTCGTTTATGATATTAACCTAAAACCATTATATCTTATCTCTTTTCATTTTTTTTCCACCTTTAATTTAAGCTTTCTCAAACCATCGAAAGTCCAACAAGACTATAAACAAACCATTTTAGTAAATCCTTATTTTAACCCATTTAAATAATATATTATTATTTCCTTTTAGGATTTGCATAACCATATTTTAACATGTGAAGCTTAATGACACGACTAAAAGATTCATGTCTTCTCCCAAGTATAGAGTGTCGAAGTAATAAATAACTCGGCAAGACCGGGATAGAACCACAGGGAAGTTAACTGCATAAATAATAATAATAACAATAACAACAACAATAATAACAACAAAATAATAATAATAAGTTAAAAAAGACTTTGAGATGTATGATTAATGTAAGGATTAAACAATGATTAAAATAAATGTCAAGGTTAAAGGATCCACTAATAGTATTTCAAACAAGTATAATACAAACTCTTTTAATTACTCAACTAGAAACTACATACAAAAGAGGTTTCAATTGGATGATTTGTGATTAATAACTTATTATAAATTGTTAACATGATCATATTAATTATCTTATTTAAGCAACATCAAACTTTTAAATATTGTTAGGAATTCATGATGCTAACTTATGTTAACAACAAATCAAGTTCCTTTCATAGCACAAGTGTAAGTTATACAAAATGGTTGGGTTATGAGAGTGTCAAGCATTTGTTATACAAAGTGTTATACAACATAAATCTAGATTAACCATTTAACAAGCAAGGTATTAAAAATCAATAAGATAAAACTGATAAAATATGTTAATAGCAAGTTGTGTAAGATATAAGACATGTTATACTTATTCTTATACCATTAGTCTAACCTTTTCACCTTCATATAATAAATTTAGCTAAACATAATAAAGAAGAGAAATATAAATAAACTAGATAAGAACATAAATAATATATAAATTAACTAAGGAAAGGACAAGAAATGAAAAACATAAACAAGAGATTAATGAGAGCAAAACTTAACATTACAAAAATATAAAGAGAAAGAGCAAGAACATGATCTTGATCTGAAAACCAAAATGCCTAAATGCATAGCAAAAGCCTTCTTTTATAGGCTAAAATTTGAAACTATTGATTTGTTGACTAATTGTTAAGTGGGTGGCCACATCTTGACTTGGTGACAATCCTTATCTTCTCATATGATCAAAACATTATTGCTAAAATCAAAATTTAAATAGATTATTCTTATAAAAGTTCTAGGAAATTATCTCAGTTTTTCAATAAAAAAATAAGGTCATTTGGACTTCTAGAACTCGAGATATGGGCTGAACATTGAACTGTGTCTTGGTTATAGGGCAAATTTAGACTTCTCCATTATTGCTACAATTTAAACTTGAAAATGGACCTTTTGAATCTTGGACTCCCACGAGATTTTTAGGTCTATGTCTTAGCTTTCCATTCATCAAACATAAATCTAAGTTCTACAACTTCAGTTATGATTCAATGACTGAACAATGTTCCAATTTAGACTGAACCAGCATCTCTTTTCTAAGTTTTGCCCTCTCCTTGTCTTTTAAATTTCATGAGTTAAACTCATCAATCAATCCTTTTATTTATGTGATAGGCTTGTATTTAAGATAAATATTTATCATAAATTAAAGGTATCTTATAGTATTAGACATGATATTATAAAACATGCTCTAGTTAAGGAGTTATTGATACTTTAAGTACAAAACGATGATATAAAACCTTGATAAAAATACATTTTTAATTACTAAACACTTAAAATATCCATAATAGTTGTCCCTATTTACTTAAAGTTATGTAACTTGAAAAAAAATCTCTTATTTATATTGTTCAAGTAAGTTGTCTTTATATTTTTATATAATAATTGATCTCACTTCTAACCTCATTAGCTTTTTGCTTCTTACAATTCTTCCACCACAAGAAAGGATTTTTTTATTTTTTATTTTTAGTTTGAAAACCATTAACTTCACCTTTCATTCATCAAAATACTCCTCAAAGTCAAAAACTATCTTAACAATTTAAAGCTAATTAATGAACTCATCAAGTAATATTGTTTCTTTGTATTATATAATATCAATTTCCACGTCATAACTTTAACGATGTATTTTATTTCTTCTTTTACAGAGATGAAAAGAACAATCATCTTTACAATTATGGTATGGAGTATGATAGAAAGGATTAAAATCCTTTTCAACATTGCCAAAAGAGTCATTTTCAAAATCATTATTAACATTAACATAATTCTCATATTGTTCAAGATATTGTTGGATTTATCTTCCTCTTATTCATTTTAACATCACACATATATCTTTTATATTGTTATACATGATGATCATAAACAACCATGGTTTGAAACCAAAGCTTTAATATTAATTTGGCAATGAGTAACGGGGAAAAAAACTAATTGTTTAAGCCTTATAACACAATTATAAAATAAAAGTATTTTTTGGTTCTTCACTCTAAGGTACAAATTCAAAAAGATAAAAATATAAGTGACTCAATACTCTAAAGATACAAATTAAATAAATGCGTTATAGATTTAGAGATAAAGATAAAATTCACCATTCATAAATAAAATTATTTTTTGTTCATCACTTTAAGGTACAAATCCAAAGAGATATAAGTACAAGTAACCCAACACTCTAAAATATAAATTAAATTAATTAATTTGAAATTTAAACATAAAGATAAAAAAAATCACTACTCATAAATGAGATATATAAATAATTAGAGATCCAAAAGGCCAAAGCTATAGGCTTTTCAATCAAATTCAATAAAAGACTATTGATATGTGTTTTGAGTTAACAATATATTTAGAACAACTCTTTAAATATATGTAAAAAAACAAAAAATAATGTTTGTAAGGAAAAATAAATGACCTGAACAAAATCAAAAGTGTACACACTTGAACTAAAATAACTTTAACTTATTACAGATAGTTTAAATGCATGTATGGTTAAACAACCGAAAAATATCATATTTCAAGCTTTAAATTCGATTCAATTTCTCATGGTTGATAGAATTTAAGAATTCATCCCTTTTCTTTACTAATTCACTCTCAAACATCCTAAAATTAATATAACTATTTGATGATACTTTATATCATATAATTCATCTTCTCTCTTTCTTTTTTTAAGTTTGATAACATCTAATTAAAAGATCAATATTTTTTCTCTTTATTACTAAAAACTATTACCTCTTTTTCATTTATGGTAACTTCATCTCAAATAACTACCCAACTTATAAAAGAATGTAGATTGTTAGGGAAAAACAATAAGTAAATTGTTCATGTTACACAATAAGAATATCTTCTTCTCACTATTATAAGAATAAATAAATACAAAACAAATAACTATCCATTCTAAGTATATATTAGTCGTCACTTAAAAGATATAAAGTTAAGGATAAAATCTTACCACTCATAAAGGAGTTACAAAACTTATTAGAAAGTCAAATGATCAAATTCATATATTTTTCATTTAAACTCAATAAAAATCCATAATATATTGTTGGCAGTTCAATATATACTTGTAACAATCCTTTAAATATAATTAGAAATAACCAAACATTGTTTTCAAAGCTGATATAAATGAATTTTGATGAATCAATGTATTTTATACACAATCAATTTGCTAAAAAAGCTCATGATTGAAAGAGGTCAAAGGCAGGGTGAAGACTCAACATATCTAGGATCAGCTATGTGCTGAACTTAGGTACATGTTGATCTAGCAAATTGTCAGATCCAATATACTTGAACTCAGCTACGCGCTGAGCTCACATAGGTATAGAGCCGACAATCTTTCGAGGCCTTTTTATTAGGCTATAAAATTTCATTTGTTTATTCTTATCATCCTTAATATAAAATGTAAAGGTCAAAATTTTTCATTTTTCAACATCCCTAAATGTATAAAAATCTTCTCAAGAACTATCACATTTCTATCAACATTAATGATGTATAAATGATATTTATTCCTCATCAATTATATATAAGGGATATTTATCCCTCTTGAAATTTTATTAGGGTAAAATAACACTTTAACCTCTCATCTTTATATCAAGACAAGACATATGGGTTACAAATACCTCGTGAATCCTTCAAATGCAAGGTAGATAATCCATTTGTTTTTAATATTTTTAGTATAGATATTTTTATATATTCTCTCTATAAGATATCATTATATTTTTATCTCTCTGAAAAGATATTTACTTTATTAGATAAGAATCCTTATCTCCGTCAAAAAATACTTATAACAAGTACTAGTTATTTATTATTTAGCTTTATCAGGCATCTGGTATAAATTACTAGTTATCTTGGTCAAGAAAAATAAATTAAATTATTAAGATTAAAAAATTAAATTAATCAATTATTTAATATATAAATTTTTTTATTAAATTGTTTGGATATTTTGACATATCATAGAAATCTTATTGCCTAATACACGTGTGTTGCAAACAACGACCTAAAATGTTCAAACCGAAAGCTTTCACATATAATCTACATCAGTCATAACTTTCTGCAGAACCTAGGAAGATAACATTTTGACTTTAAATCCATGTGTGATAGGCTTAATTTCCATGTACTAAAATGATGTGAAATAGAACTGAAATTGGGTCCCCAAGCTTGTCGTCGATGGCTTTTAATGCTTCATCTTTCTTTCTTTCTTTTTCTAATTAAGTCATCAACACACAAACAGTCCAAGATCCCTCAACCCTCTTTATTTTTAGCTTGAAAACCTGTCGCCAGAGGACCAGTGTCTTCCACAGCATTGCCTGCCATCGACTTTAGCATCTGCTACTGACAATGACTACTTACATCCTTGAGAAATGCCCCCCTTGAATGCTCATTTACATGTGTTGTCCATGGATATATCGCCCACTCCCTTGTAGCATTCATTGCACTATTTCCTACTTAAAAGGTCATAGCGCTTCCGACGTGTTTTAACCATTACAGTCACCAGTGGTCATTATGAAATAATTCAATACACACAGCTTCGAAATGTAATTTTCCTGTGAGAAGATATTTTAATGATAGTAACGATTACTTGTCTATTTGTCTATAAATGCATACAGGTAAGGAAATACTACAGTCACTAGGTGAATCCATCCAAGATTTCTTGTTAAATGTCATGAGTAAACAAATGCTAAACACTAATTCAACAATTTATGTGTATTCTTGAAGTTATTTCAAGTTGAACAATGATGGGCTTGATCAAAAGGGTTGCCCAGTTTCTTAATCATATCCTCAAGTTGAAGAGGTTAGTGATTATAAGTAGACAAGCAATTGCATATATAGTGGAAATCTTGAGTGATTCTATTATATCTTCATATAGCTGACTTGGTATAGTTTTTTTTAGCAGTAAAAGTTAATTTAAAACAATCTTAACCACACAAAGATTAGTTGAAAAAATAGTAAAGCATTTCTCAATGTAGAAAAGGAAGTGTTTGTTGTCTTGTCAGCTCCTTCTGAGCAAGCAGATGATCTTCTTTATTGTGTTGTTGTGTTGAGACTGCTCCTTCTCCCCACCTTCTCCTGCCCTCCCTCGGCACACTTCACCAGCTACTTGCACCAATAACTCTAGTACTAGCTGAACCCAGGCTGATTTCTCCTTTTCTGACTTCTCCAAACCAAATAGAGATTATGACAAAGGAAAACTCCCTTACATCCCATGCATATTGTATTCGTAATTTTGTTTGTATAAGATGCTCGGTTAATTTTAATTTTAAAGAAAAATAATTATTAAATATCCCTCGCATTTTCAAAAACAAAAAATAGCGTAAGCTTGCTTCTAGCTTTTTGAAACGCTAGATATACCACGTTTTCCACTTTCTTTAATACTATTAGAAAATCTATGAAGACAAGCAAAATCATCTATAAAAAAATTTTATCGGTATTTTTAGATGATATTTACCAATCAATTTTATTTCATTGCTAACTCTATCTGTATTTACTAATAGAAATATTTTATTAGTAAATACTAAGGGAATTACGGTCAGAATAAAAAGAATTTTAAAAAACAAAAAACATGATGTATAATTTTTTCTAGATACTTGTACCGATGAAATTACAGTTGGATTCAAACACGAAAAGCTATATAGTGACATGTTAATTTTACCAACAGAATTGCCGATGGATTGACAAATAGAAACATTTTGTTGGTAAATTCATCGATAATAGTTAATATATGAACTGATCATCGACCCTCCCCTGTGGATTGGGGACGATGAATTATTGTAATAGGTTTCAGGGTTTTATTAATCATACAACATCTATTCCTAGAAATATTAGTAGATGTAGTATTTGTCGTCAATGCAAGAGATGTCAAAATAAAAAAGTATTTTCATCCAGATGTTATAATGATGCATCTTCTACACAAAAGGTTCATAAAAGAATACATATGTTGGTATGCATACGGAAAACCATTTATTTCTCACGAAACTATGGTAAAAAGAATGGCTAGGTCAACTTCTAGTGCTAGCAATGTGCATGGAGTTGAAATTGACAACAATAATCCTTATAGGACTATGGTTATGGATGCAATGAGAATGAATCAGGGTCATACCAGTCAATGTCGGATTGTAGATGAAGAACCTAATGCAAACATGGCCAGGTTTTTTTGTATCTTTTAAAAGATTCTGATGAACCATTATAGGATGGTTAGACAAATCATAGTAAATTATCAGTTGTTACACATGTGCTTATCATTAATTTGAATTATGGGTTAAGTAAGGTTGGTCATAATAGAATTGGTTGAATGGGTGAGAAGCATTTTACTTGAAGGGAACAGGCTGAAGAGAACTTCTATGTTACTAAGTCCATAATGAAACCCCTTGGTCTAGAATACCAGAAAATTGACGTGTCCAAACTTTTAAATGGTATACTATCTTGAAAATGTTAAGCTAACCGAGTACAAGACATGTGAGCATTCCCGTTATAAACCCAGAACTAACAAGGGAAAGACTCTTGTACCACATAAAAAACTTAAATACTTCTCAATCACACATAGACTAAAAAGATTATTTATATCATCAAAACCTGATAATAGAATTGTTGAATGGCGAGAAGCATTTTACTTGAAGGGAACAGACTGAAAGAGAACTTCTATATTGCTAAGTCCATGATGAAACCCCTTGGTCTAGGATACCAGAAAATTGACGTGTCCAAACTTTTAAATGGTGTACTATCTTGAAAATGCTAAGCTGACCAAGTGCAGGACATGTGAGCATTCCCGTTATAAACCCAGAACTGGCAGGGGAAAGACTCTTGTACCATATAAAAAACTTAGATACTTCTCAATCACACATAGACTGCAAAGATTATTTATATCATCAAAGACTATTGAGCACGTGACATGCACCAATCACATGATGTGATTGGTGAAGTGATGGTACGCCCTTCTGATGGTGAAGCATGGAAACAATTTAACAATATGCATCCTTATTTTTCAATTGAATTAAGGAATATTTGTCTTGGACTACTTACAGACGGATGCAATCCATTTGGATCATTTCTTGCTCCATATTCTTGTTGGCCGATTATACTAACGGTTTACAACTTGCTACCTAGGATGTGTATGAGATCGGAGTTCATATTTTTATCTACAGTCATACCATGTCCTAATAGTCAAGACCGAAATATAAATGTTTGTCTTCTACCATTGATTAATGAGTTGGTGTATGAAAAACAATAATGCAATCACACTAAAAAACAATGATAAAATATCTTTTTTTTATTGTTACCCGTATTTTTTGTCAACAGATCACAAGTATAAAAAGAATATAAAAGATTTTTTTTGTTTGTAAAGTTAAAAAAATATTATAAATCCCCATGTCTTTCTACTAAATAATTATATAGTTTATTTTTATAAACATACCTCAAACATATCTAAATTTATTAATTTAAAAAATGATAAATTATATAAAATGAAAAGCAACGATTTTCATGTATTTTTAGCATTAAAAAGGAATCTTATGCTGACAGTGCAACTGTTTACCTTGCCTAGATCTGTGTGCGATGTCATAAAATCGAATTAATGTGTTGAACGGTAAGTAATTAACACCTTTTTCTTATTGAATTATGAATTGCATTAACAATAAAATTAAAAATCCAACATACACATGTTGTACAAGGCTCCTGTGCCACCCACATCTCACACACTTGTATCACTAGATGAACACTTGAACTGAGTTAATTAACATGAAACAGGGAAAATGAGAAGGAGACTTGAGGGCAAACCAGTTACTAGTTTCATTACGTACCTATTTATACATCATATGAAATCTTAAATATTATAAAATAAATTTCTTAAATTATTCAAACTCTAAAAACACTTAAAAACAAGTCAATAATAAGAATATGTAAAATCCAAAAAAATAATAATAATAATTGGACCTTTGTTATTTTATTATTTATAAAACCCTTAGTTATTTTTTATAGTATTGATACAACCATATTATTCGATAGTTTCACCCACATTTAAGTAGTGTTTTGCCTGTGTTTTATATATAAAATGCCTTGATATTCTTTGTTGTATATTTTAAAGGAACTTTTGGATGAAAGATGTACAGAGGAGTAAATTTGAGGTAAATGACAGATTTGACTTTCAGTCGATGTTTTATATAGAACGTGAGCTCTAGAGGTCGAAATGAAGTGATTCTAGTGATATTAAAAAGCTAACATTCATACTTTCTGTAAATCTAAGGTAAGAAAATAAAATAAGGGAGAGCATGCAAATCACAGCTTTCAAAGTCAAATCTCGCAATCTGCCAGTGTTGACCTTAGTCCATTCCGGCTTAAATATCTGGAGCTACAGAAGTCCAATTTCAATTTTTTTGGATTCCTAACTCAAAGGTATATAAACGCTCAAAGTTTTAGCAAAAAATGATGTCATATGAGGGAGATATGATTTTTTAAAGATAACAGCTGAATTCTGACAACTGAATTCTGCCAGCAAACAGGTTTCATGAAGAAACGAGTCCAAATTACATTCCAAAACATCTAAACCGATATCCAAGTTTTTATTTCAGCAATTTAGCTCTCTAAGTCAAAACTTGAAGATTTAATGCAAGGTTGGATTTTAAAAATGTGTCCCACAATGTAAACAATGAAGGCACTGTAATATTTCTTTTATTTTATTTTTTAATATTATATTAATTTTAAATTAATATATGATATTTTGTTGATGTAAATTTTATAAATACTTATTTTTCTTATTATAACATTAAGTAAAAAATAATTTAAAAAATTGTTAAATTTAATGAAGTCCATAATCTAGATTATGAATTTTGTGAGGGGTTAAGCATTTAAACTTGGGTTGATCTTATATGTCACTATTTCAATATTAAAAAGAATATCATCTTAAAATATTTTTTAAACAAGACTATGTTTTCTTTATCGATCATCCATATTGCCTTACAACTCATCAAATTAGACCCATGTTAAGGCAACTCATATACATGTTAATTTTAAATCCATACTTGGTAAAAAGTTGAATTGAGAAGTTTCAAAATTGACCCATTAGCCCAAAACATTTTTTTACTTTTCCATTTTTTTTCATTCCATCTTCCAAATTTTTTGAAACGAGTCCAAATTAAATTTTGAAGCATCTAAACCGATATTCAAGTTTTTATTTCAGCAATTTAGCTCCTCTAAGTCAAAGCTTGAAGATTTAATGCAAGGCTATTTCTCTTTTTTTAGAAAAATAGTTATTAAAGTACTTAAATATAAACTTACTTAAAGGAGGACTATTTTGTAAAATAAAGATTAGGGTTTCCTAAGATATAAAAAGAATGAGAGAAGAGAAGGGAGGCAGCCACCTAAGAAGGGAAAAATGCCCCCCTTTTTTAAGAAACTCAAAATTATATATTATTCCTTTTTTATTATTAGTTGTTCAACAAATATGCATGGCTAAACACTTTTTCTTGGTTGCAAGAACACGAAAACTTTCGGATTTCAAAAACTATGAGATTTATTTTATCTTTTCTTTTCAGTTTATATGATAAATATGTTTGTTCTCCTATGCTTATTTTTTCTATGATTGTTTATTTTAGTTGTTAGAGCGGACTCTAAGTTTATTTTAGTTGTTAGAGCGAACTCTAAGTTATTATTGTAGACAATTTATTACTAAGTTTGATATCAAAACCAGAGCTGTAGTATATGAACTTGTGAAGTAACTGAGTTTAATAATTGTGGCGAATCTACATTATTAATCCGAGGAAGAACATTTAATCAAATCAAACATAGACTGCGGACAGTTATATTTTTGTGATTAATCAACTTATCTAGATCTAAAGGCTGCCATTGAATTAAATTACTAGTATGAACACTATGGTTATTTAATGGTTAGAGTTAGTTATACGACGGATCCGTTAACTAACCAATATTAAGAAGAGATAAATATTCAGAATATAAATTGATGTTTTGTTTCCATTATCAATTCTGATTTCTATTGGTGGATGTGTGTTTGCGCCAAGGTTTGTTTTCTTGATTAATTTCAGTTTCAATTGACTTTTTTTGCTAGTTTAATTTCTTTCATAGTTTGGATCATCACAAATCAAAACCCTCCAATTGCATAATATATAGTATAAAAATCTAAATTAAAACTTTCTTGTGGGATCAACTCCTTACTTGCTCTATACTATCTTGTGTGTTGTGTTTTAAGTTAGGGTAATTAATTTGTGCGACCTCAACATTGCAACAATGAGATTATTGTGGTTTCAAATAAATATCCTAGTATTTGATTGGTGCTTAATTTTATGAGTGTATATTTTTATTATTATATCATTAAGTAAAAAAAAAGGTTTTATATATATATATAAAATAAAAAAAACAAAATTGTTAAACCAAGTAGAGTCCATGATTCTAGTCGCAAGTTTAACAGGTTAAGTCAGAAACCCCGAATTAATCTAATATGTTATTGTTTCAATATTAAAATAAATAAATAAAACATCTTCTTTGATTTTTTAAAAAGTCAAATGATACTTTTTAACAATCATCTAAGTTGCTTTTAAATCAATTAAGTTGATTAATTCATGTCAAGACAACTATCAAATGAGTTAATTTTAAACTTGGAGGTTTCAAGACTAACTTGTTAAGTCAGATTTAATAATAATATTAAATAGTTTTTTGTGGTTTAAATATATTTTTCACATTCAAGAAAATTTTGATTTGACCTGTGGTGTGGAGTTGACCTATAAACTATTATTTTTTAAAAAACAATAAAAAAAAAAAAGGAAAACTGTTTTAAACAACAAATTTGAGTTCTTGTATTTGGAAAAACAAAAGGTAGTTAATTAGTCTTTGTAGTTTTAGAAAACTATATATTTAATCCCTTCATTTATAAATTAATCCATGAATTATCTATTTCACGATTTGTTTTCAATTTATTTTGATATTTTATTTCAAGAAGTAAAAAAAAGGTATAGGATGAAAAGATTGACAAGAAAAGCAAAAAAAGCTTTTTTTTTACCAGAATACTATTAAATTAATTAAGTACGATCAATGCTAGTTAAATAACTATTTCATTGGTTTTTATACTACATGGATTAATTAATTTATACCGATAAACTACAAAAACTAAATTATAATTAACTCCAAAAACAATTTGGAGCTCACCGGAGGAAAAGGAAGAATGAGGACAACTAATTTATAAATTGGGTCCAGCATCGTATAATTGAATTGTCAGTGTTTATTATGGTATCTTTTCCATTGAAAAGATCAAATTGTAGAACAGGTTTTGCTCACTTATATTAGGTGGTAATTAAGATTATCATTTGATTTATAGAAGTTCAGGTAATATTTTCTTTATAAAAAACTTGGATTCTATCCAATTATATTTCTGGTAAATATATAGTAGTAAACTTTATATATTTATAAAGAGGTCACAAATTTAAAAAAAAAATCTTAAATCTTTTAGGTTAAAAAATGCATGTTACCAAAAAAGAAAAAAAAAAGTTTGAATAGTTACCTATATTTACAATATACACTACCAGAAAATTAACATATATAAACGAAAATACAAATAGAAACAACTATATCAGTAAATTACAGTAAAATTTACCAATAAAATATTTTCTTATTATGTCCTTCAATATAAACTGACTGAAAATTTATGTCAATATATATTAAGAAAATTACAATGAACAAGAAAGAAATGAAAAAAAAAATGACATATCATTGTTACATATGATATTATTGACAAAATAAACTCAACAATATTTAAATTATGATATGACCAGCGATCACTCCTCTCCCCCTCCCCCATTTATTCTTCCGTTTTTCTTTGCTATGCAAATAATAACAACTCCCCTGTTTGATCACAAATTAAACTCTCATCACCATCAATTTAATCACCCTAATACTCAGCTTATCAACATCTTTGTTCTAATTTAATTTTTTATAAGACTCCCTACATCAAGTAAGCAAAACTATCTATTTTTGTTTTAACTCATATTTTAAAATGTTAATTTATTTATATTTTGATATAATATATATAGTTTGTTTGTATGTTTATTTGTTTTATAGCTTTTTTTTATAGAAATTTATTGTATGAATATATGATTTATATATGTTAGTATTTATTCGAGATTTTGTTAATAATTGTTTGTAATTTTATGAAATTGATTTTGATTTTGTGATTTATCTGCTTTGTAATGAAATAAATAATAACTTATTTAATGGATATATTTTTTATTTTATCAGTTTTATTGTTAAGTTGGGAATTTTAGTAAATATAGAGGAATTTGAATTTTAGAAAATTGATAATGATTTAAGGATACTATTAAAATAAATTAAATAAGTATGAGTTAAATCAAGATTAACTAATTTACTTAGTTTATATAATTATTTAATATATGTTGTCATTAATATTCTATATAAATTTAATATAAGTAATGGATTATTATTCTTGAATGTACTGAGTTTGATCTGAAAAGTTATGTAAAATGAATTATTATAATAAGATTGAAAATGTTATTAATTATATATTATATAATCCAGAGATAATATTAAATATTCATATAAAAACAATAAAAATAAAAGGTTTATTTGCCTAGGCGTTGCTTATGTCTGTTTTTTATGATGATGGTATAAAGCTTTGGTAAATCTCCTTTGAATAGGGGACCTCGGTCAACGAAATTGCCTTCTTAAAATGAAGAAACTTTGCTTAACTATCAATTACTAATATCAACAGATTATTTACAGCCTATTTAATGACTAATATCAAGATTTGTTACCCGTCCTTCATCCTTCATCGTAGGGGAGGGCAAAACAAAAAAAAAAAAAAAAAAACATAAAACATTTTGGGTTAAAAAAAATATCTAAGTCTCGTTCAAGTAGTAATCTAAATAATATAAAAACAAATACAACAATAATAAATAAAATAATTGAAAAACAATTAAAAAAATTAAAAAAAAAAAAACAAGACTTAAGACTATTTAGATTATCAAAAAACCTAATGCTAAACAAACCTAAAAGAACAAACAAAAAAACTAAAAAAAAAATATAAGCTTAAAAAAACAAGTAAATTTAAATGAACCTTTTAAATCTAGTCTAATTTATAAAACTTGCAATTCATTAAATTCTAGACATGGTTTCAATCAACAAACTTAACACTCAACTAATTTCATTTTAAGCAATAAAATCATTAAAAAATATTAATTTAAAAAACTTGCAAAAGCATAAAAAAATAGTAACAAAAAGAATGAGGATAAGATTTGAGGAAAAAAACAAAGGAGGATGAAATTTGAAAAATAGAAAAAATGATTCAAAATAAAATAAATAACAATTAAAAGAATGAGAATAAAATTTGAAAGATAAAGAATTATAGGGGTGAAATTGAAAAATATTTTTAATTTGATAAATTATTTATATATTAAAAAATGGTAGGGGTGAAATTAAAAAAACTATAAAAATAACCAAACTGCAAAAAAAAAAAACAAAAAAAAAAAAAAAAAAAAAAAAAAGCAAAAAAAAAAACAAAAAAAAAAGATAAAAAAAAATAAGAAACTATTAGCTTAAAAATAGAGAGAGAGAGAAACAAAGCAAACCCAAATGAACCTTTTAAACTTGATTTAATCTCTAAAGCTTATAATTTGTGAAATCTCAAACCTAGGCTCAATTAAGAAATTTAACTCTTTACAAATTTAATTTTGAAGAATGAAATCATGAATAAAATATTCATAAAAAATCTTAATAATGAAAAAAGAAACAAAAACAATAGAGATAAAATATGATAGGAAAAAAAACTCAAGGAGGAAGAAATTTATATAAAAAACAATTATATATATATATATATTAAAAAAATAACATGTATGAATTGGAAAATACTTGTAATTTCATATATTATTCTAAAATAAAAATAATAATCAAAAGGATGGTTGACCAAATGTGAAGGAAAAAGAATGTTTTAAGAAATATAAGTACATTACTAACTTTTTTCACCCTTTAATTTGTTTAGATGACAAAGAGAAATTTAGTGTTGTGTAATACATATAGGCGCACTACCAATTTTTCTAGCAGCGCTTCTAATAACCATGAGTCACTAGATAGTTACAATGAATAGGGATCTAAGGCAGAGGCACCCTTTCTCAACGCATTCTTGTTAAATGCAATGTCGTCTAATAGACGGGGGGTCCATTCTGAGCAGGAAGATGGGAAGTATATTGCCTCGTGGAAAGTTCACCCTTCAATATAAGTTTGATATTTCTTACTCGCACGATTAAACAATAAATAATAGTCAACAATTTATGAAAAAATAGTTTTAATTAACGAATAGAATTTTAGATATACAAATATAGAGATCGCTCGTATGACAATATTGGTGATGAGATCATCGATGAAATTATCATTGTTTCAATACAGTCAAGTTTTCAAAAATCTTGAATGGAAACCTATGATTGATGCATGATTATGAAAGTTTCAAGTTAGTATATACTGAAACTTTTTTATTATGTTAATTCAATTAGTTTTTTTTTTAATTTCAATGAACTAGTTTTTTTACAAATTAGACGTGTAAGGAAAAAAAAATTTGGAATAGGGCTAAAAACATTGTTGTCATTAGGGTTTGAGAGAATTATAACACGACTAGATAAGATTGAATTCAAAATGTTATATTTTTATTTAAATGTTAAAATTTTATTTTTCATTATCTTAACCGATAATTTATTTCTACCATAGGGGTTGCATGATTTTTTGTATGATACGTGCTTGACCGCTTTTTATGATCGGCTTGTTTTAACTTGCAAGTGCACGAGTGTGCGATGTAGCAATTAACTCGGTAAGATCGAGGTCATATCCACAGAGAGCTAGATCTGAAAATTAAGCTAAGTAACAAAAAAAAACTCAAGAGAAATTAAATTAACAATAACTTGGTTGAAAATAATTGATGGATTTGTTTTCAAAGATAAAAAAAAAATGTAAATAGATTTTAAATGACAAGAAAAAGTAAGTCTTGGTCCAAATCAATTTTAATGGTGATGTATTGGTGATTTCTTCAACATATATAAGATAACTCAACCTAATATCAACGATGGTGATATTAGATTGGAAGATATTACAATGAAGTTTAGAAAGATGAAAATTGATTATTGCTTAAAAATGAACAAGTACTTTCATATTAAATAAGACATTGAATCAAGCAATCTCTATACCAAAACTAAAGTTTGTGCATAAAAATTCAAGATTATAACATTACCTAAATGATTTCTAAAATTTCTTTACAATAATAAATCATTCATGAAGAAAATAAGAAGATAAACATTAAGATTCATTCATATCCTAAAGAACTCACCTCAATCACCATTATCCTTGATTTGGATCCAAGAAAGAGTTTAGCCAACCATGATTATATATAAGAACACTTCAATAAACATGAAAGAACTTGAATCCAACTGAAAAAATAAGTTTTACAAACTAAAGAACCGAAATCTATAAAGAAGAACACAATACAATTTCAGAAAAAATTCGGACACAAATCTGACTCTAACTTTGGACAGCAATTCGACCCTCTTAGAAGCTTTTTTTGGAGAAGTCTATTAGAGACATATTTATAGGCAATTCTGTCACCTTTCCAGATCATTAAAGAACAGCTCATTTGGACACCTGAGTCAAAAGTTATGGGCAAAACACCGAAAGGTGTTCTGAAAAATCAAATCAAGACAGCTTTACAACTACTTTGGTGCACGTTTTTCTTCCTCATTTATGAGGTGTCTCCTTCTTCTTTTTGACCCAAAATAATGTTAAAATATCCCCTCCAGCTTTCCATCCATGTGCTTGCCTTCTTGGATCAATGGATTGCCCAAAATAAATCAATTGTTATTTGTTGTGTGGACATGTAAGATCATGGATTGTGTTTGGGTTGATTTGAAGGTTGATTTGGGGTTGATTTAGGGCTGATTTGGGGCTGATTTTTGGGCTGAATTTGAGCATCAAATAAGTATACAAATGTACTTATTATTTGGGCTAAGATTGACATTGAAACCTTGAGTGTTTAATGGTTGAAGTTTGCACACAACATAAGGCAAGTTTGGGCTTGAAATAAATCATATGATATTCTTTTCTAGAATTGGAATAGAATTGATTTTTGGGACAAATTTGGAGCACTTATTTGAACCAAGATTTGCTTCAATCTTCAACTAAATGTCTCTTCAATTCTTTGTTCTGAATTCCGACGTTGAATTTTGTGAATTAATTCATTTAAGCTCCAAAAACCTATCGAAACATTAAAACAAACTTCATTACTAAAAAACACATCAATTATTATAAAAACAACCAAATAAAAACAATAAATACATATGTAAAATAAGAGACTTAATGACACTTTTGATGCACAATCACACCCCCCAACTTAGATTTTGCTAGTCCTCAAGCAAAACAAAACATAAAACCTTTGAAATAAAAAGAATAATAACAATCATAATTAGGCTCGATTCATCACACTTGAAGGACCTATCATGCAAACATTGGTATCTTTAACTTAGTGTACACAATAGCAAATAAAGAAAAATAAGCATACTCACATTCTCTAAATCAAACATCCATACAAAATTTCCAAATTCAGTCATATTTATCGTGCAACCAACATAATTGATTCATACGAAAACTCAACTTGTAATCTTCCCTTCTCACCAACACAAACAAGGTAGCAAACTAGAGAAATATCTATATATTTTTTTTCTTTCTTTTTTTCTTTCTTTGTTTTTTTTTTTTTTGAAGATATGATTTATTTTTTGTCTTTAAGTAGTCACTTCCCTTTTGACGCGAATACAAACATTTGTGATGAATGCACCCGGTTACTCACAAAGTCACAAACTTAAAGTGCTTTGCATACTCATATTTCAAGCTGCCGTTTGACGTAAAGATAAACATTTGTGATGAATACCCCTAGTTACTGAGCAACTCAAAACATTGGAGTAGATAGAACTTTGTACACATTTATTTATTTATTTATTTATGTAATGATTATTACTCTATTTACTTAAACCTTGTTTAGGACTAGATCAAAAGGGATAATCACAAGTAAAGCATCATACTCATCTTTCATGCATATTCACACAACTCACACAACTTTTACAAGGAAAGATGTACTTCAGTAATCTTAAAAAAAAGTATGCTATATCTTGCTTTATAAGATATTATCTATCCCAAATTAAAGCATGCAATGTTCAACACAATAATGAACCCAAAAAGGTAATGATGATCCTAAACAAGTCTCATTCACATACCAATGCAAGTATTTTTTTTTTTTTAACAAGCATGGTTATCTCAAGCATTCAACATAATGAAATATCTAAAATTAAGTTTTACATTATCCTCAATGTAAAAGAGAAAGAGAAGAAAAGTATAAAGATTAGAAAATTGTTACTCCCCTTCTGTTTTCAAGGATGAATGTCTGATTGAATTGGGCATGAGCTGACTTCTTGCTTGATTTTTTTTTAACCTGCATATCACAACTAAAAGAAAACATTGATGTTTTTTTTTTTTGAAAATAAAGAACCTCACACCCCCCAACTTAAAATAATGCATTGTCCCGAATGCATGAACAAGAAAATATAAGAGATGGAAGAAAGAAGAAAAAAATGAAAATGAAAATAAAAATAAAAATAAAAACTCATTACTTTTGATACTACAATGGTATTGGATCTTCAAGATCCAATGTCTCAACTTCAGCCACAACATTTTCAAGATAAAGTTTCAATCGATGACCATTTACTTTGAAAATATTTCCATTCTTGGGATTTTCTACCTCAAATGCACCATGCTCAGAGATGGATTTAATCACAAATGGACCAATCCATTTTGTCCTCAACTTCCCAGGAAAGAGATGTAATCGTGAATTATACAAGAGAACCTTTTGACCAACATGAAAGGATTTTCTAAGAATATGTTTATCATGCAAAGTTTTCATCTTATGTTTTGAAATTTTTGCATTTTCAAATGCATCATTTCTTAGCTCCTCTAATTCATCCAATTGAAGCTTTCTATTTTTGCCAACCTCATTTTCATTGTCATTGAATTGCCGAATGGCCCAATATGCACGGTGCTCAATCTCAACAGGGAGATGACAAGGCTTTCCATAAACTAGCCTATAAGGAGACATTCCTAAAGAGGTCTTATAAGCAGTGCGATATGCCCACAAAGCATCAACTAGTCGTAGGGACCAATCTTTACGGTTTGGATTGACTGTTTTCTCTAAAATGTTCTTGATCTCCCTATTTGCCAACTCAGCTTGGCCACTAGTCTGTGGGTGATAGGGGGTACTGACCTTGTGAATTACACCATATTTTCTCATCAAAATCCCAACGGGCTTGTTACAAAAATGTTTTCCCCCATCACTAATCATAGCCCGGGGCATGCCAAAACGAGAGAAAATATTTTCTTTCAAGAATTTGACCACAACTCGATGGTCATTGGTTCGAGATGCAATGGCCTCCACCCATTTAGACACATAATCAACAGCTACAAGGATGAATTGGTAACCAAATGAACTTGGAAAAGGTCCCATGAAATCAATCCCCCAACAATCAAATATTTCCAAAACAAGGATGGGGTTAAGGGGCATCATGTTACGCCTAGTGAGGCTACCTAGTCGTTGGCATCGGTCACATGCAACACAGAAGGCATGAACATCTTTAAACATGGTAGGCCAATAAAAACCACACTGCAAGATTTTGGCAATGGTTTTCTTGGAAGAGAAATGCCCACCACAGGCTAATGCATGACAAAAATTAATGACCCTTGGAATTTCATGATCAGGGATGCACCGCCTAATAATTTGGTCAGGACAATATTTAAATAGGTAGGGGTCATCCCCCGAAATCTATAAAGAAGAACACAATACAATTTCAGAAAAAATTCGGACACAAATCTGACTCTGACTTTGGACAGCAATTCAACCTAATTTGGAGCACTTATTTGAACCAAGATTTGCTTCAATCTTCAACTAAATGTCTCTTCAATTCTTTGTTCTGAATTCCGACGTTGAATTTTCTGAATTAATTCATTTAAGCTCCAAAAACCTATCGAAACATTAAAACAAACTTCATTACTAAAAAAACACATCAATTATTATAAAAACAACCAAATAAAAAACACAAAAAAATACTTTAAAGAAAAGGGTCTTCCAGGCTGGGAATGCATGGTGTTCAGAGGGATTTCAAACCTCTACACATTTCAAAGGCTATATGGGAAAATTATATCTGGAATATGATGTTGGAGCATTTCATGCAACGGTCGTAGTTCATGCGAATAACCAGAATAAGGAAATTCATGGTTCAATTGCCACGCAAACTAGTGGATCAATTCTATTTATTTTATATGCAAAGCGCATGGTAAAATTCTTTTTTATTACATCCATTTGTTTTTAATTGTTGTTTTATATGAAAATATTTAATTGACAATAGTTTTTTTTTTATAAACTACGGCTTTTAGACGTGAACCAAGATCGATGGAGCTTTTCGTAGAAACTTATATAAAAAATTATTACCATCAGAAAGGGTTGCAATGGCTCGTGGATAGTCGAACTACGAAGTTTGTGGTAAGTTGAATTTCAATAATTTTTTTATTGATTTTTTTTAATTAGCTTACTAGCTTTTTTTTTTTTAGGAAATACAAACCACTCAATTGCATAAGAGATATAAGGACAATCCTTTGATCCATGCAAAACTCGATCTTGATTTATGGTTGGAGATAGAAACATCTGGTAAACCCGATAGAAATCAAGTTTACAATATTTCAAACAATACAACCAAGGATTTGTAAACAGGTCGAAATGTATCAATTATTAGATGCTCGCTACAAGTTTTGAGCACTCAATCTCCAAAGTTCTAGACAATTCTAATATAAGTTCAAGCTCTGACAACTTGGCTTGTTGTTGAAACAAAACAAATTAGGGCTACGATAATCGAATTTAAGCGATTGCATATGCAATTATTGTCAAACATCAATGGTACTTGTGATCCATCTCATTGTCCTCATGGTCCCGTCGAAGGCATTGTTATTCCTTCTTTTTTAACCTTTGTTCTCTTGATGACTTGTGTTCAAACTGATAAATTTTATTTGAATTTTTTTAATTTATTTATTTGAATTTAAAAAAAAAAACTTACTCACGAACTAAGTTCACCAAGTTTATCGGGAAGTTCTGAAGAGTTAAAAAAAATTACATGAAAACTCCATGTATTATTGCAGATAGAATCCAAACAAAATAAATCTGTGTTACAAAAAGTTGAGATAAAATTACATGAAATGTCGCTATAATATATACATCACCGGCAAGTTAATTTCAACAAAAATATAAATCATTGATGAAATTATAAACTACTTATAAAATAACCAACATAATATAAATAATCAATAATATTTTTTTTGACAAACAGTAATACTTATGATTCCTTCGGTAAAATTATTTTATGCAATTAAGTTGCTATACATGTTTATTTATTAGTGTTTGGAATCTGAGTAGCTCCTTGGAAATAATGTATCTCTTTTATTTATTATGTGGGCTACACACACACTCTGTATCATGATATCAAAAGGCTGCTGGAAAGAAAGTGGCAGGTTAGTACAAGCATGCACTGAGCATAGTTATAGCCCGAACTTCCGAAATTAAAAAAAAAAATAACATTATTTTTAATAAAAAAAAATTAAATAATATATTTTAAATTAAAAAATAAATTTCATTTAAATTTAATTAGGTCAGCCTAATTAAATCAATAACTCGGGTTAGATTTTAAATTAAAAAATCATTAAGCTGAATTGGGTTAAATAGCTGTACTTTAATTTTTGTTTTGAAACTTAAAAAATGTAGTTTATATATATAAAGGACATTATTTTAGATAAAATAACTTAAATAATATAATTTTAATAAATAAAAAAAGTGTTGGTAAATGTCATTCAAGTTTTAACCTGATAAACTGCTCAAATAGTTTAAAATCAAATCAGACCCCAGCCAAGTTTTGGACCGAAGAGCTAGCAAGCCAATCTACTAGACCGGATTTAATAATTATACAGAATATCACCAATCATGGACAGTCACGATTAATGAAGGACAATCCAATGGCGCAAAGCCTGCTAATCTTTTCCAATGGTATCATAACCTGCGGATACTAGTGGCGGATGGTGCAATGGTTTCAAGTCTCAACGTCAGTATGCGTATTCCAAATGAATTGATGAAGACCGCCGTGATTAGTTAGG
>NW_011501023.1:7302-25306 GCF_000495115.2 Populus euphratica | reverse complement strand
CGGATGGTGTGTGGTGGTTGCGGACAAAGGGCTTATCTTTTAGATATGTTGACTGGCAGGCTAGTCTCTTGTTTTAATGGAGATATTATTATTAGTAAATTAACCACCTGTATTTAAAAAAAAAAAAAAGCCCTCAACGTGTTCGTCTAAAAATGAAGTATAATAGTACGTACCCACATTAATCTAAAAAAAATATAATAGCGCAGGAGGTTGTGTGGTAGCGGTGGATGGGCTTGTTTATAGGATATTTAATAAATTTAAAAATTAATTATAATGTATATAAATTAATTTGAATATCTCGAATTATAAAAAAATATATATAATAAAAACATATTCAAAGGAAACCTTTTTTTCCCTTAATTTATAGGTTTATAATTTGTATTAAGTTTAAATCTTGGAAACTTTTTTTCCCTTAATTTATAGGTTTGTAATTTGTATTAAGTTTAAATCTTGGAAATGTAATTTAATTTAAAACTTAATTTAAAATAATATCTAATTTAATTTAATTAAAAACCCAACTTGAAATTAAACTTTAAATTCCACTAAATCAAGCGAGTTCAACAATTACGATGCATATGCCTTGGAGTTTCCCGCAAGACCATATGGTAAATAACTGTGAATGCAAGAACAACAATGCGCAAACTGAAACTATGTTTTAGTGATTGCATTTGAAGACTGCTGAAAGAAAAGGCTCAAAATCAAACTTCCAATTTATTGAAATCACCAGTGCCGACCTACACAGCTTGGAATGCTGTGTTACAAGTGCAAGCTGTGCCATCAAAAACAAAACAATGAGTACAGGAATCTATAACACATCCTTTCCCCCTAAAAACTAATCCTCGCAAAGGTTCTTATGCTGGTGTCATTTGGAAACACCTCTCTGTCTCTCTGCAGTGGCATATGGGAATCATGGTGAAACTTCTATTGGCTTATTTTTTATGGCCAAAACCATGCTGACGTTTCTATTGCCTGAAGGGAGCAAAATTGGAAGGCAACAGTAATTCAATCAATCTACGTTAGGCTTCACTTGCAGACACCTTCTTCCGCACAACCCTCTTTCTACGGACCTTTGGTGCTGGTGATTCCCCGTTAATGGAATCAGCATCGCCTTGTTTTATGCCAAGGAGCCCGAGCCCAGAAACTAGAGCTTTCTTAGAGATAAACCATTTAGAAGATGACACCGTAGCATCCCCTGAAGACAACCTGTTGTAAGCCTTCAAAAGGTCATCTGACTGAACCACAGGATCTGGCTCTAGCCCTAGCCAAGCTAGCCTTGATGTCTCTCCTACTTGGGCATTTAAAATCCTGCGGCGGATGCAAAACAAAAGAAAATATCAGCAACTGAACGATTTCACAGGTTTTATTGAAGGTTGGTAGATTGGAACCAAGTGAGTTCGCATGGTGTGGTCAGATCAAAATCACAGCAAATCTCCGATTGACAGAAAAACATAATGCACACAGTTGGAGATCAAGAAATATGTTGTAATTAAAACTTGGTTCCAAACAAAAAGAGGCACACAGCCCAGGGAATCCTGATGATTGTGAAAATGATCTCAACAAAAGATAGGAGAAACATCAATACTTAAAGCCTAAGGGTCAACACGTCAGTTTTTTTTTCTCGGTCCACAAACTCTATCCTTTCCTTTCTTTCTTACTTTCTTTCCCCATTTAGTCGGCTGTAAGACATTTCTGCATAACATTGATTCCCTTTATGTTAACATTAAGATGACCAAGAGACCTGAGACAAATATGTATATTACTTTGCCAATATTTCAACCCTAAATTAAGAAATGAGTCAGAGATCATCAGAAAACGAAGCATATGTGCTATCAATACTATTTCAAAAGCATAGAAAATGTATAGCAATAAATCTCAAGAATCATGTAGAAAGGTATGAAAAAATCATGTCTTTTTAAGTAGGAAGAAGCAAACCTCAAAGCTGTGCTGAAAAACAATGCCACTCCAATGACATCAAAATGATTGACCACTGCTCTATCAATTCCACATAATAGCTGGTATCTCAGGTTCGCATAAAGTCCAAGGAAAGCACCATAACCAAGAGCATAGGTACTCACAGGTGGGATTGTCACAGATAACCTGCCAAACAAGCAAAAAGAAAGCCCAGAGTCGTCGTAATTAAACTGATTTACAGAAAAGAGACAGTTTAGCCGCTAAGAGTCAGTTTTTTTCTATTCTTTATATTAAAAAGGAAAGGCTAAAGTTTGGAGGCATTGTTTACCTATCCTTTTTACGGGCCAAAAGATTTGTCAAGGAACCTTGCATTGCCCCAGCAGTTAATCCAACCATACATAACTCCGCAGCCTTATAGAAGAACGAGTGGATTCTCTTCTGCAAGTCAAATTCTCTAAGAGGGTAACTCTTTTCAAAGATATTGTTAGGAAGCTTCTGCAATGTATTTTGCAAATCAAACTGGAATGTGTTTCCATAAGAACGACAAGGAGCAAGTGACCAAACAACAAGGGCATTGCATGCTGTTACTGTTAGCACATTTATAAGGGCCAGATCCCATTCTTGTTTTATCCTGTAATCAGAATAACGAAAATATTTATCACTTCAATACCAGATGACAAAATTAGCTGATCTTTGAATTCCAATATTAGAGCAAGTAACAAATACCTATCCTTGCGATTTTTCAACTCCCACCAAACAGAGCAACCAATTGTAGCAGCCTGCTCCAAAAGAAGCCTATATAAAAAGGCAGGGTCCGCAATCATCCTGTAAAACGGAGGATCAAATCTTTAAAAATCAGAAAACATGATAGCTATCTTCCCAACCACATGTTCAAAGGGTAATCTTATATACATACAGAAGGTAATATATTGAGAGAGTCGTGCTATATTCACACACACAAAGTATCAAATGGTGCGACAAATAAGAAAAGCAGAAAAAAGATGATGCAAAATTTCTTTTGGGATCAACAGTTAAGATAGAATATTAATCCCACCCATGCTTGACACTCCTATACTATGGCAAGACTGCACCAGCTATGCAGAGCTTTAAGTTTTCAAGAAATGTTCTCTATACAATAGAATACAAAGTTGCAGCCTCATGAAGGATGTATAGTATGACATCATTTACCAAAAAAGGTCTGAGCTTTGCAATAAATCAATGCATGGCTCTGTCCCAAACTTCTAATATAGTGGGTAAAGGAATAGTATATCTTATAATGGAACAGAAACGAGTGCCTAGCAAATTGAACAGCAGAATCTGCAAACTTAGATTATGAAACAAACTATCAACCGTATGAAGCAGCCTGATTTGGTGAGATAAACATAAAGGAACGCAAAATTTATTGTTTAGAATAAATTTTTAATATCAGTTGTCCAGAATTTGCAGCCCATCCCAGTGACTGAAAAGTGTAGTACTACTGCCCCCATCTCCCCATTGATCAAATGAAAAGGAAGAACTTGAAGCACCAAAAAGATTGATAAACTAAGCCGTACTGTTAGCAATGGTGAAAACAAGGTCAGATGAGCACCATATCCAAGTTACCTGCCAATAAATGCCCTAGAAATTGCTTGAGGAAGTGCTCTGGATATAAACCTAGTAGTCGTTGGTCTGGCATTTATTGCTAGGAATTTTACCATTTGAGCTGAGCTGACCAAACCCTGGAAGCAATACTACAGTAAGTACCTAGCCACAGAGCAACCAGTCAAAACAAAATAATAAGACAGGTACCACACCATTTCATAAGCTTGTCGGAACCCTGCAGGCAAGTCCATCATTGTTTTGTGCCACTCATTCAACACTGCATCAACAAATTTTCGATCGTAAAGCTGCCAATAGGAAAAAAAATGGAAATTAAGGTCACGCCAAAGCATTTGCACAGAAAATATTTGCATCATCATAAAAGATGTGTTAATAAGTAGTCTCTTTGACAGCATTCCAACCTCTTCAAGAAATAGCCTTCTCCTAAATAATCCTCCCTCTTCACCCTCATCACCATCGTCGAAGTCATCAAAGTAATCATCATCATCACCATCATCATCACCTCCATCACCACCACCATGATTGATATGCTTTCCAATGTCTCCACCGCCTCCCCCAAGAGCAACCTGAAATTTTCAAAAAATTTAAGGACCTTGTCATGGACCCTTCAAACCTTGGCTGATGAATATTCTTAGAAGGCATATCCGAAACCAATTTGACCAGCACATGGATAATTACTGAGAGGTGAGTGGTGCAATTCAGAGAAGAAAGTAAGCTTAATTTTTTTTCTACATGTTGTAGGACAAAGATTGCAAATCCAAAATGATAAGTCATTAAATAAAAAGCATGTACAAGTGCAAATTTTGCCATTGTGCTCTTGGCATGGTGAATAAACATGCTAAATCTGAATTTCTCAGCATGTGCTATTAGTTTAAAAAGAAAATCAGCAAACTTTCTTATAAATTTAGAAACCATTACAGGCACTTCACTGCTAAAAGCAAAACAGTCCTGCAGGTAGGGAACGCAAGTGGAAATAAATTTACTGAGGGCTGTATTATGGTTTTGTTGTACTAACGTTTGTCAAGTCCACCAGGTGAAGGGGATCATGCGTGATTGTGCCATGGACCATATTAACAGTATATGTGATCTACATCACAGCAATTATAATCCATCTCATAAAGCTAAATCTAATATGCACGAGGATTCAGATGGTCCAATAACAAGAGCGAGAACGAAACAACTACAAAGGGCCTTAACGAGCCAAATTGAAATGATTAAAGCTGCGTTAGAGTTAAAAATTAACAATCTATTTGAAATTGGTTCAAAAGTGTTTATTTGCTTACAATTGGAACTTAGAGATGGGAAAAGCCCTTAATGGTTCTTTTGATGTTGTTTATGATCAGAATAGTAAATGAATTTGAAACCGAATTTGAAGTCATCCATTGCATGTGAAAACAAGACTAATCTAAGTGGATTTCAAGTTCAGAATGTGATCTTTCTAGATTATCCAACCATGATTGCATTGGACTTTTCAAGAAGTTATAACTGTTTTAAATTTGGTCTGTCTATGTTTCAATTAAGGTCAGAAAACGTGAGCTAGTTAAATTTATCTAGTTACTTTGTCAAAGTCTAATTTTTGGGCTTGACTTCTGTCATGTTAAATTTTCCTAACTATGAAGGGATGTTCTAATTATAAATATAATATCAAAATATGTAATAAACACTTTTGGCCAAGATTTGAAACTTAATTAAGAGAATTAAGAATTGTTCTTCTAAATTGATTTTGTGAAGAACCCTACCTGACTTATCACTCTTCAATCACAAAGAGTGTGGCATTGAAATCCTAGATTGATCTTTGTGGCGTCCAGATCAACTATTTAAAGTATCATTCTAGTCTATCCTCCATCTTATTTACTTTAAAATCACTACAATACAGCCTAAACACCAAAAGAAAGACAACACAACCAGACTCATCCTTCATCCATTTTCATTAGATTCATTGTTGCCAATTTTTGAATCATTCACAGCACATCATCGATTGGATTATAGTGATTTTAAGGTAAATAAGATGGAGGATAGACTAGAATGATATTTTGATGAGTTGATCTAGACGCCACAAAGATCAATCTAAGATTTCGACACCACTCTTTGTAATTGAAGAGTGATAAGTCAAGTAGGGTTATTCACAAAAGCAATTTGGAAGAACAATTCTTAATTCTCTTAATTAAGTTTCAAATCTTGGCCAAAAGTGCTTATTACATATTCTGATACTATATTTATAATTGGAACATCCCTTCATAGTTAGGAAAATTCAACATGGCAGAAGTCAAGCCTAAAAATTAGACTTTGACAAAATAACTAGACAAATTTAACTAGCACACGTTTTCTGACCTTAATTGAAGCATAAACATACCAAATTTAAAACGGCTATAACTTCTTCCACAAAAGTCCAATGCAATCATGGTTGGCCAATCTAGAAAGATCACGTTCTGAACTTGAATTCCACCTAGATTAGTTTTGTTTTCACATGCAATGGATGACTTCAAATTCAGGTTCAAATTCATTTACTATTTTGATCATAACAGCATCAAAAGAACCATTAAGGGCTTTTTCCCATCTTCAAGTTCCAATTATAGGCAAACAAGCACCCTTGAACCATTTTCAAACAGATTGCTAATTTTTAACTCCAACACAGCTTCAATCATTCCAATTTGACTTGTCAAGGCCCTTTGTAGTTGTTTCATTCTCACTCGTGTCATTGAACCATCTGAATTCTTTTGCATTTTAGATTTAGCTTTACGAGATGGATTATAATTCCTATAGTGCACATCAACATGTTTTGACGTTAGCTTTTTGAAATAAGGATCTAATGGTGTTCTGAGCTTTTTGAAATAAGGATCTAATGGTGTTTTGAGCCTGATCATGAATCATCTTAGTAATTGAGAATAACATGTCTTTTAGTCATTAAATCTTTTAAATTTCATCATTTCAGCAGTCAGAGATTCAACGTAACAATTGAAATTAGCATTACCAGAAACTCAAACATATCTCTCTTAACTGGTTGATCTAGTTCCGTATTTCTAAAACAACAGTCAGACAACCTTTGATCCTCGTTACCTCATAAGAAAATACTCTAAATACCAAGCCCATCCCTTTGTTCATTGGTAACTCAAATAATCTTGAAACATCAAAATACAGCCCAGTCAACAGCTAGAGGCATACTAACAGGCCAATGCTTCTTCTTTTCTTTTCTTTTCTTTTCTTTTTTTCCTTTCATTTACCTTCATGCATTGTCTAAACTCCAAAGAACTCTCCCTTAATATACCACTGAAAATGTACCATCTGTATGGTGAGATTCAGTGCTATACAGAATCACGTCCAGTGAAACTTCAGAGGAAGAAGCACAGAGGATCTTAAAGATTTATTACATTTATAAAGATTCAGAACAGTCCTCTGTATTTTAGAAAGAAAAAATAAAGGCATGGAATTAAATAAAGACACTAGAATAACAACACTGTAAGATGTTTTTGAACCCATCTAATACTCGTAGAATATTTTCTATAATGTACTGTCATTCACTAACACTTCCTCTCTACAAAACAATAGCCTTAGCCTTTGAATATAGCTATAACTTCCAACAAGATTTCAAATTTCTAGTATAATATTTTGCCGCTTATTTTTCCCCTACTCTCCCATCCTCCATCGCTCGAGTTACATCATATATATTGCACTAAATCGATTATCTATGGCATCCTTGCTAACAGCTATTCTTGCCCCTATAGTTCAAAAGGTCCAAGGTGCTTAAGAAGAGCTAGTTTCCGCTAGGGAAAGAACAATATACCTCAGGAGTGGACTGGGATTGTTTCTGGGACATATCAAGTTTGCCTTTCTCCAGAGTAACAGCACCTAAAGAGCCGAATTTTCCTTTCATAACCGGACCAAAGTCTCCCACGACAGGGGCAGGCGGGGCTGAAAAGCATCTCTCCAACGCAGCCACGGAATCTCCGCCACCATCAATCATCGGACAAGAAGAAGAAGAAGAAGAACACTTTAAGTCAAGATTACGATTACTACGAACCCTCCTTCGCAGGTGACATAACTGAGGAATCCGAAAGGTGGGTTTTAACGACAAGGTTATTTTGGTGGTGGGAGTAGGGATTTGTGCTGTTTGTAATACAAAGTGAGGCATGGTTGTTCTTACTTTTTTTTATTCCTTGTTTGGATGATAGACAGTTCTTGTTCTTTTAGGGTTTGGTTTGGTTAGTTTTGGAGGAGGAGGAGGAGGTGGAGGTGGAGGTGGTGGAGAGGTTTTGTTTCGGTTCTCGACGGAGACGAAGGAAAGAGAGGAGGGAGGATGGGTGGGATTTTTTGTGGGTGAGTGGATGGATTGGATTAGCCAGCCAGTCGACTACCAGACCCCTTCAAAAACATTTAGGGACCCAAATGAATGGAATGATAGTTTGGAGACTCAATCGAGAGCAGGTTCATAGTTGAAGGACTTCTTTTGAGGTTTGTCTTTTTATCGTTATCACTGCAAGAAGGGAGAAGCATAGCGTATTTGATGTTGCAGTATATAATATTTTAAAAATATATTTTTTTTATTTAAAAATATGTTAAAATATTTTTTAAATATTTTGATATATTAAAATTATTTAAAAAAAAAAAGAGTAAACACTATAAAAACTCACTCTCAAGCCTATCAAGTGGTTGGTTAAAAATATTTTTTAAAATTAGATGTGAGTTTCTCATTATAAGATTATAAGATATGCTAATGCTTGTTATTTATTTGCAAACATTTAAATCTAACTTGGAAATAAATTTTTAAGTTATTGAAAATTAGATTTAAGTTATTGAATTATTGAGGCAATTTAAGAATCAATCATCAACTAGAAAAAATTATTATTTATTAAAATTTTACTAATTTTTTTACTTGATATTAATCTAATTATATTTAATCAGATCAACAAAATTAAATATTTATTAATATAGTTTTGCTGATTCAATCTTTTTAATTTAAATTAAAAACTACCCTGGATTGTTATTTGCCTAGTAAAATTTAATAATCATGAAATAATAACTATATGTTTAATATGCGTATTTGATAGTATTTAATCATTGTTGAAGTTAGTGTGAGCACATGAATTTTTTTAAAAAAGAAAACTTATTTATCTTAGTAAAATACTTGAAAAGATCATTATAGAGGTTTTATTTATTTTTACATTTTATAAATATTTTTGAAAAATTTTAAATTTTAAATTTTTTTGCTTCAAATTAATATTTTTTGATATTTTCAAATCATTTTGATATACTAATATTAAAAATATTTTTTAAAAAATAAAAAAATATCATATTAATATATTTCTAAATAAAAATACTTAAAAAAACAATCATATTATTTACATAATCATCATATTTGCAAAAAACCTCTCGTCACCTCTAACCAAGTTTTGGACATAAGAATTGTCATCAATGATTTAGAACCCAAACGATACTTAGTACATAAATCTTTATCATAAACAAAATATTCCTTTTGTGATTTTGTTAGAGCTTTATAATATAGTATGCTTGCTTTTAGGGTTTTTCAAGGGTATATTATTCATGAAAAGCTCTCGCTTACAAGGAATTCATTGCCATAAATATTATATAATTTCATTAAGGGGTTCGAGAGATGTATAAAATTGAAGTTCTATGTTTAAAAACTTGAGAATAGAGTTCAAGTTTTATATGTCAAGAAGACATGATTTTATTCAATTTTAAATGCTTTTAATGTTGGAGAAATAAGTTAGAAATATTGAGTGGCTAGAAATTGCATAAATGCACAAATATGTAAAGCTACCCACTTACTCTCAACAAGGTTATCATATATTTCCACTAAGAAAAAAAAACAATAAAAAATCCTTAAGTTATATGCTAACATATATATAATCTAAAGTATCATTATTGATTAATCTTTTCCCTCCTTTCTTTCCTTGCAACTAGTGAAATTAATTATTAAAGTTTTCATAGTTGTCAGCAAATTTATTTAGAGATTACATGTTCCTGCTCTCTCTAGGGCTTTCATAGTTTACACTGATAAAACCAATAAAATTTTTTCACTAAATTTCAAGAAATCTTACTCAATCTTTGGTGGAGTAGATGAAATAATGGGTTTGATAAAGGAAGAAAGAGAGGGTGATAAATCCAGTTCATAAAAAAAAAAAAATATGTTATTTTATGAGTTATTAGGTGTAATTTTTTTGGTAATTTAAAATAAAACACTATGTAAGTAACAGTCATATATATATATAAAATCAAATCCAAATGTTAAAGAAAAGAAACAAATCCCTCTCATTGTCATTAGGCCACGATCTTAAATGCTTTATTAATTATAATTTGTATGAGGATATAACTCATCCAATTAAAATTTTTTCATTTAGTGTAATTTTTTAAATTATAAAAGTGTAATTAACAATAAATCATAGGATATTAAACATTAATTTTTTTAAAATAAACAAAATTAAAGCTTGGTTTGCTATGCTCGCACGAGCCAATTGTTGGGCTTAGCTTTTTGCTTACTTTTTTCCCTTTTTTTTTTTACACTTCAAAATTATGTTTTATTGGATTTACTTACTCTTCAACTTTGATATAGTTATTCCAGTATTATTATAAATTTTTATTTAAATTTTAATATTTTATTCAATTATTGTGTTTTTTATCTAAAAATAATTATATTAATAATAAATTTTTTTATAAAATTGAATTGAAATTATTTGTTTAAATAGATTTGAAACATGATTTATTATATTTATAATCTTTTTAGCTTTAAATTAAAAAAAAATATTAACACACTATTTTGATATATTTTTTGGTTAATTTACTTTAATAGTAATAATCTTTTTAACAAGAATTAATGTTTCTGGTTAAAAGCATTGTCTTTGTAAAAATAAATAAGAGATATATTATTAAAAAAATTATTTTTATAATTTTTTAAATAAATAATTTAATAATTTAATAAAAACACAAAATAATTTTATTTACATTTGAAAGTATTTTTTATATTAAAAAAAATTAATCCCGCAATGTGGAGCACACAAGCAAACTAGAGATTGTTTGTTTAGAGTGAGATATTTTTTCACTAAAGATGCTCCTTTAGGCATTTTTTCATCTGGTATCTTTTATCCTAAAAGGCAAACCAAACACTGCCTAAGGAACGCGATCCAGTTGGATCAACCCAAGATGAGTCCACTGGCCAGAGAACTGAGCGCGTGGTTTTCTCCAATAGCAGGGAGCAACGAAAGAGGCAGTCGGGAAAGAGATAGGGAATGATGGGGTCATCACTATCAGCTTCCCCGCCGCCGATCACTATCATCTCCCCCGCCGCCGTTGTGGCGGTCCCCGATACAGCCCTTGAATCTCATTACAACCGTCGCTTCTCTCCGCTTTGGCTTCCTTGTGCACTCCTCCTTCAAGGTACCCCCACCATGCCGCCTTCCTTCTCTCTCTTTTATGCATTCTTGCATCTGTTGTTTGTGGTTTAGACTTTGATGGGTGTCCGGTGAAATGTTATTCTTCCTGGCAAATTCTTGTACGCCTTGTACTTAGTGGATTTGGGGTTAACTTTTTGAAGCACTTCCTGTTCTGTGAATGATTGGAGAACTGTTTTATGTTGACGTAGACAGATTCTTCGTGGTAGAAAAGGACATGATCCATGCTCGTCCTACAGTACTACACATATAACATTTATCACCATGCCTTTCTGGGTGATTGTTGCCTTGCCTGAGAGATTGTAACTTTCGCTTTTGATTTTGGTCAATTGAATATGGTTCAAGACTGTGTCTTCCCTTTTGTTTTTCTTTTACTTGGCTGAAGCTGTGCAAGTGCTGTGAAATCACAGTTTTCCTAAGCTGCAACAAAAATAATACTGGTGAACATTTTTGGGTACTCGCTTGTTTGTGAACTGGTATGTAAAACACAGTGGTCTTGTCGTTTCCAAAAGTTATTAACGCCATTTGATTTCTCGTTTTGAACAGAATATCTCTCATCTCTATCATGTTCCTAGATTGAAGGATGTGTGGCATGAAAAAGCTTCCCAGTTGCAGGGAATTGACGTTCTTCAATTTTCAAATGATGTCTTTGCATCCACATGCTCATCTTGCTTGTGTTTCTTCAATGGAGGAGGGACTAGAAAGGGCTTTAGAAATGAGGGAACACCAAACTTTGAGACATCCGGGAGAAGTTCATTTAATGGAAGACAATGGACTAATATTCTTCTCGCTATCAATATCTTGCAAGTATTATAACAATATGGACAAATAACATATTTTAATTTTCTTTATTGATCAAGCAACAGCTACTTAGAATTTATTTTTGTGCTCCTTTTCCTCTAATTTTATTAGTTATGTCATGTGTGCAGAGTTTATTTTGCGCAAATTGCTACCCAAGGAAAGCTGTTGTTCTGGGGTGCTAAGGTTAGACAATTAAGAGTGCTAATTTGGCATTGAAACTTCTTCTATGGGGGCTCTTCACCTGTGAGTTAATTTATAATTCACACAGGTTAACAGTCTTATTGACAAGGGACAATTTTGGAGGCTGGCCACTTCTTCTGTTCTGCATGCAAATATTGGGCACCTCATGGTCAAGTCTACATCTTACGCCTTTGCATCTTATGCGCTGTTGCTGATTCTTCTTTATCTATCTGATGAGAAATTTGTACTTTCCAGGTTAATTGCTATTCTTTGAATTCTGTTGGTCCTACCATTGAGAATCTTAGTGGCCCAAGGAGATTTATTGCAGTTTACCTCACCTCTGCAATTGCAAGTAACAGCTCATAAACTCACTGCAATATAAATGAAAATGCTTCCTTCCTAGTTTCCATGTTCAATTCTTTCATGAAAATCAGGTTCAGCAATGAGTTACTGGTTCTGCAGAGCACCTGCAGTCGGGGCCTCAGGAGCCATCTTTGGATTAGTAAGTCATCCTGAACTCTGTCCTATAAAAAACTACTGAAGTTTTTACATGATCTACTTGAAGGAGAAGAAAATATGATTGCACATGAGATTTTCGTTCCTCTTTCTTGGTGCCTGCATTTCTATCTTGAAAACTTATGCCTGCAATATGATATTATTATATTTCTCACTGTTAAGACTGGTCTTTACTCTGAAGTGGGAGCATTAACTGATGGTTCTAGGCTTGTAGAATATCATGGAAGTTTGCAGCTAGAGAGAATTTTAAGTCAAATCCAAAACCAACTTCATATCAATTTTGACTTGTTTTATCCATCCTCCCAGTGAAGAAAGGAAAAGGAAGAGCATATAAAAAAGAAAAGAAACAGGAATAAAAAAGCCCCGGCAGACCTTGCCTTCTCAAATAAAAGAATTTTCTGTCCTGTAGCTCTCAAATCTTTAGATCCTTGAATCTATCATGTCGCCATTTACAGTCCCTTCAAGCTATTTATGTCCCTCACAACTTGCTATTCTGTATCTGTATGTTCGATTTAGGTTGGATCTCTTGCAGTGTTTGTCATAAGACATAGAAGAATGATCGGAGGTGGCAAAGAAGATCTACAGAACATAGCTAAAGTGATATTCCTCAATATGGTATGTGATCCAAGGTTCCTGAGAAACCAGAGGAGTTGCATGGCAATATAGTTCGAAACACTCTCTTTACATCTCAAAATACTGAATAAAGTTCTCTGGTTTCATAGAAACTTTTATTTTTAAGTGAATTCAGATGTACGACCTGTTCTTGGTCCATCTATCATTTCAGTGTTGAGTCATTTTAATTCCAAACTGTGGTAACTATTATCTTTTATGCAGATGATCGGTTTATTAACAAAAGGCATCGATAACTGGGGACATGTGAGTATAGCATTACTTCCGATGTTTTATTTCTTATTACTTGCCCACCAACTATTTTCCATTTAATGTCGAAAATTTCAGCTGGGAGGCCTGCTTGGTGGAGTTGCCACGTCTTGGTTTGTTGGACCTGCATGGCAGTATGGCCCCCAGTTGCATGATGGTCGAAGAGTTTTCATAGACAAGGCACCAATCAGGTATCTGACCAACAGAAAGACAGAACCGAAGAACTTTGGTTAAATTGTTGATTTTGCTGTGGAGCTCCGGTGGACTGTAAATAAGAAATGCCCTGTTCAATTGAATTGAATGCAAATTGGCTATGCCTTGCATTATGCTTTTTGTGCAGTGGCTTTAATTTTCTCTGGTGGGATACCATTAAAATCTTTAAAATAGATGTAAAACCAAATATGAAGAGCTGAAAGGGAAACTGGATTTCTAATTTTATTCAGAATATATGTGTTCTTGCTTAGCAAAATCGCCAGAGTCCAGTCTCATGATTACAGTGCCATTTTTGTATTTACAATACTCCCAATGTTATAATTAGTAATGTTGCAATTTAATTGATTATATTCTATCCAATTGAATTGTCAAAGATCACATTCCAAGTCACATTTCTTTTTTAAATATACTAAAATAAAAAAAAAATCATAAAACTATTGAGAGTTTATTTTTTATATAGTAATTTTATCATATTGTAAATGATGTTTTTATTATAATGCTACTGGGATTTATTAGTTTAATGTTTTTTCATGGTATTTTGTATGAAAATATATGCAATTCATGATTTATTTAACAAAAAAATGGGTAGAATATAATGAAAGTGATGTTGATAAAACCAATACTCATGTCACAAATCTTAATATAATATGAGTATGAATTTCATGGTAAAGTGATGAATGTCATCAATCACGTAAAATATTCATGCGATTATTAATAAATCACAGGATATGCTAGATAACCTGGTATGAAAGATTTGGAGCAAAACTTAAAAGACAAAGAACGACAATGTCTTTTTCTTCGTTATAGACCTGCAATACACTTAATTATAGACCTGTAATAAATCCAGTGTCCTGAATAATAATATTGTTATTAACCCAGTTTAATTTGATGGATCAACTTCATGATTCATTAAGGCCGTTCTTCATCGGATTAGATTTTATTAGTGAATAATAGTTGTTTTCTAAAATATTTTTTATTTAAAAAGTATAAGAATAATTTTTTTTATTTATAAAAAATTATTTTTAACATCAGTATATTAAAAAAATTTAAAATTATTAAAAAATATATTAATTTAAAATAAATAAATAAATTTAATTTTCTTTTAAAATATCTTTAAAATATAAACAAACAGGGCTACAAGGTAAATCAGGTTGGAAGGCCCCATTAGATTAGTTTTTATGGTTGAAAAATATTTTTGTAAGAAATTGATTTGTTTTTACTTCAAATTAATTTTTTTAAGTGTTTTTAGATTATTTTTATATATTGATATCAAGAAATATTTACAATTATTTAAAAAAAAATTATTTAAATATATTTCCAAGTAAAAAATACTTTAAAAATAATTATTATTATAATATCAAACGGGTTTGAATTGACATGGCATAAGTTGATCAACTTAATGAATCAACCTAATCAAAATTTAATTTAATTTAAAAAATAATTAAAATAAATGATATTATTTTTTATTAACCTAAATTAATGCTTCCAACTCATTACTCAAGCCTAACCAAGTTTAACATAAACATTAACATTAACATGTGAAATCCCAAATGCTTCCTAAAGCTTTTGATAGGTAAAGAGGGTATGTCTCCATGGAAAATTGGCAACGGAGAAATTTACAATTTATGTTCTATAATTTAGCATTTTTTCTGTGTCTGCATTTCAAAAAATCATTAGCAAGGATCTATGAATAATACTCAGAAACAGGTTGGATTTGGATCATGCCATGGCGTGTAGCTATAACGGTCAAAAAATTCAAAATCTTGAAAACAATAAGGGCAATTGTTTCATTTTAATCCTATTTTTGCATATATATAACTAGATAACTGCAAGCTTTTGCTTTCAAAATTAAACCACTTAATCCAAAATATGAGATTAAGAAATTTACTAATATTTTATTTCATCAATTTGACTTGAGATCTTGATTACAGTAGATTAAGAGGCCTAAATTTTGATATTTTTTTGTTTGAAATTTTTTATTTATATTTTTATATTATTTAATATATTGATATCAAAAATATTTTTTAAAAAAATATAAATATTATTTTAATATATTTTCAAGTAAAAAATACTTTAAAAAACAAAAACTATTATATTCTTAAAAACAACAAGCCCATTAACCTTTCTAGTCTCTTTTAAAATAATATCTAGTATTATATTAAACCAATCCTTGATCCAAGAAATTTAAAATTTAAATTTTCACCCATAAATTTTTTATTAAAATCAGATAATATATGAATTCAATGAAATTTAATTATTCTAATTATATTTTTAATTACTCAAATTTTAATTATCTTTTTAATTACTCAATTAACCTAACTAAACTCAACACAAAGTAAGGAAAAAAAAAACAAAACCTTAATTTAGTAGTAACAAATAATGTGATGGTTCATAGATTAATTAAATAATTGAAGCATTATAATTAATAAAACCACTAAATAATAGTGAAGAAAAGAAAAGGACAAAAAAAAAGGGGAAGGAGGGAGCAGCACCCCACCATCTACAGGTTTTCAAAATTTGAAAAACCCTCAGATGCCAAAAAGTTTTCATGTACGAGCGCCCTCTTCTCTCTTCCCCCCTCTCTCTGAGTCAGTCTCTCCCTGCTCACACAGATCTCTCTCTGTATCTTCCTCTCTTTCAAATTCCCCCACTCAAAGTAAGCAAGCTCCTAAATCTTCTCCTTTTCTTTTTATAATAATTATTTGACATCTTTAATGAATGTTCAAATTTCACCTGGATTCATCTTGAAATGTTAATTCCTATCTGGGTTTTGAAATTCTTGAGCTCCCTTTTGTGTATTTTCATTTTCTTTTTATTTTTTTAATTAAATTCATTTCATTCGAGCATATGGCTAAATGAGAAATTTTATGTTTAATCTGTGTTGAATTCTAGTGTTTTTCTTTTCTGAAACAGGCGGCTTTGAATGGATTAGCCAAGAATTCAAGTGAAATGAAACGGAGATGTTCTTTATTTATTTAATATCAAACAATGTCTTTGTCCACTCTAAATTTTAGAATATTGGAATCAGTGAATAATAATAATTTAATTATTAAATTTAATAGCGAATGCGAAGTGGGTGCACGCATCAATGAATATTGTATCTTTTTGAAATCTCAATGGCTCTTTATTAGTCTGGAGTAATATCATCCGTTGCCTAACACATGTTTGATTTAAGTCCCTACAGAATGGAATCTCTCCCGGATGCAGTTGTTCAATACATCTTCTCATTCATGAACAATGCAAGGGATGTTGCTGTCTGTAATTGCGTATCGAAGCGATGGAAGGACTCTTTGCCTTACATCAAAAGCCTTTACTTCCCCAGGAACTCTTTTGACAACCAATCTGGCATCGACCATCCTGATACCATTGTGTGGAAGATGATATCATCAGTTGTTAAATTAGAAGAGCTTGTTGTATACAGCCCCTTCTCGAGCATAGGCCTTGCCTCATGGATGCTGCTTGTGGGGTCATCGCTCAAACATCTTGAGCTTAGAATGGACAATCTTGCTGAATACCAGAACTGTATTGAGAGCCCGTCGAAACTGGAATGCATCAGCACCGCAAAGAATTTGGAGTCTTTAAAGCTTTGGGGTGTCCTGATGGTAAAATCTCCCAAGTGGGATGCCTTTCCAAAACTTCAAAGCCTTGAGATTGTCGGTGCTAAATTGGAAGATCATGCGTTAACTGCTGCCCTTCGGGCATGCCCGAATTTGAAAAACTTGTTGCTACTCGGGTGTGAAGGGGTTAGGTCAGTTTTGATCGAGTTGCCTAGCTTGGAGCAATGCAAGCTGGACTTTTATGGTGTGGGTAATTATTCACTAACCTTGACTTCACCTAAAATTGAATTCCTCGAGGTTCAAGGCTGTAGTTGGATCAGTGTTCGTGAGACTGCTTGCCTGAGGAGTCTTTCAATTTCAAATAATGCTGGTAATATTTTGATTTTTCAGTTCAGCCACTTATCTAAGAAGTTTAGAAATGCTGTTGCTCTCTAATCTTATTTTGCACCTTCAAAACCTCCTGCTTGTAATCTGTTTCAGGGAGAGTTTATATGGTAGATTTTGGAAAACTCGCGGCCCTGGAGTTCCTGTCTATCAGGGGAGTCCAATGGTGTTGGAATGCAATAAGTAAAATGCTTCATTTGGCAAGCGAGGTGAAGCATCTGTACATGAAGGTTGAATTTACCGGGGACTTTGATAACCTGCAACCCTTTCCGGAGATTGACTTCGTTGATTTTTTTAGTAGCCATCCTAAGCTGCAAAAATTCGATATCCATGGAGCAATGTTTGCTGCTCTCTGTCAAAAGAACAGCTTGAAAAATGTGAGTTGGAAAATCCACTATGAACGAACAAGTCTATGCTTTTGCTTCAGTACTGCTGTAATGGAGCTGCGTTTTCCGGCTTTGCAGGTGCAGTCTGGCTTTGTGATTCCTTGTCTGGAG
Source organism: Populus euphratica (assembly GCF_000495115.2). Classification (NCBI taxonomy): domain Eukaryota; kingdom Viridiplantae; phylum Streptophyta; class Magnoliopsida; order Malpighiales; family Salicaceae; genus Populus; species Populus euphratica. The sequence continues at coordinate 7,366 of NW_011501023.1, read as the reverse complement.
GAGGTGGTGGTAACAGTCAGATCACCGTTGAATGCCGGGCAGAAGATATGCACCCTTGGGAGGC
>NW_011501023.1:3755-7017 GCF_000495115.2 Populus euphratica | reverse complement strand
TTTACACTGATTAGGTTCACATTGATCCTTCGGTTCACTAGTCAACAGTCTTAACTGCTGACATGTTTGAAACTTTAATCATTCTTCAACTGTTAGTTTCACACGTTCTCCAATTTTTAACTTGAATGTTGACAAATTGTTGTATTTCATAATCTTTTTGAATTAATCACATTAATTTTGCATTTCATGGTTAAATTAGAGCTCTGATGAATGTCTACCAACTAGAACTAGGCATTAGGCATGCTCGCATAGAACAGCTGAGTTGTTAGGAGCTACTCAAGATATGATACAAATTTAGAAGGCTTTAATAGTGTTTGATATTATAATGATAATTGTTTTTTAAAATACTTTTTTGTTTAGAAATATATTAAAATAATATTTTTTTATTTTTTAAAATTTATTTTTAACATCATCACACCAAAATAATCTATAAATACAAAAAAATTTAATAAAAAAAATTACTTTTAGTTTTAACGACTATTTCTCAGTCGTTTGAGACATTGAATAGTAACAAACCTCAAAGCCTTCACGACCTCTAGCTTGCTACTCCCTGTTGCTTTTAGCTTTGAACCATAAAACTAGTCCGGCCAATTAAGTAAAATGCGAGTCTCTTCTTCCTAATCACAGGACCGACCATAAAAAACCATCCTCGGTCGGATGTAAAAGGCAAATGTCAATAAAGGAACCAGGAAGTGTTAGTCTATATCACTTGAAACTAAAATTAAAACAAACATTCAACTTAAATGTTAAAAAAATAAAAAATAAAAACAAAAAATCAGTGGTGAGATGAGACGGTATACATTGCTATATTCATGTATTAAAATTTTCTTCTACAACATGCAAGGAAAAGAACGAGTAGCAAACTTTCTTTCACCAAGATACATAAACTTGATTACCAATACTAAATGAGCTTCTTCTTTTGCAAGTAGTGTTTCAAGTGCCACACTTGCAGTGCTGAAACAGCAATGCAGACACCCAACGACATCACACTAAATAATGCTACTCTGGTATTTGTTGTTTCGCTCACAGACCTCATCTCTGCTTCCCTGTCAGTATTATCCAATAAAAACAATAATAATAATTAAAAAAAAAAACTGTTTAGTTGAATAAAAGAGAAATTGCTAGATAGAAAGAAAAGAACAGATTGCAAAGTAGAGAAGAATATACCTCGTTTTGAGATAGAGTAGATTCTCATGGATGGCCTCCACCGCTCCTTCAAGTTTCCTCAGCTCAAGTTCAACACCCTATGGGTGGATAAATTAAAATATGGATAAATTAAAATATATTCATGCATACGAATATTAAGAAAATCAGAAACAAAACTACATGGCCACGGATGAATTACAAGTGCATCTTTGTGGGGGGAGGGGGGCGCTTTTTAATTGCCTAGGTGAAAGCACTATAAGCTTATTCCATAATCAATAACCAATGTCCATTAAACGAAAATCTAACATCAGAAGCACTTCCACGATTATATATAAGATAAGTTCTTGTCCTAGGGTCTGCAACTATGAACTTCACCAATGTCTTATGTTTTCCGGCTAGTTCAAGGAAAGGTAGAGAGTCATAAAAAAACCTTTCTGTTCTCTCTTATTAATACCATGTGCATGATGATCTGAGTTAGAAGAACTCTAGCACAAACAAAACCCAGCACCCGATCTCCACTTTGTCAACACTGCAAAACTTCGGATATATGGTATTGAAACAAGATAAAGAAGTGCGATCCAATTGACAAGTGAATAAAAGCTGTGGAAGCTTTTGACTCACAGAGAAACTCATCACTAGACTACCAGCGGTGTTATCTTTAACTTGCTCTTACCTCTATCTTCTCTTTTCTAGCAACTGAATCCCAATCCCTAGCAGCAATTCCAGTTTTCCAATCAATGTTAACACTCACGTCTCCTTGAACATGACCATCCACCCAAAAACATGCCAGGTAATTGCCAGCCTCATGAGTCGTGAATGCAAATTGACCATGAGTCACATTCTCTGTTTGGTGAAGGGTGTTCCCATATGGTGATGTCACCTAAAGAAGAAACAAACAATTGAGGACAATGCTTAAGCAAACTTAACAAGGGAATAATGGATATTTAGCCATAAAAGTTCGAACAATTAAGACCTCCATGAAAGAGAAATTATTAGATATACCAAGAGTTAAGTAATACTCTCATATGTCACATAAATGCAGCACCTACTGTAAAATTATTCATGGACCTTTTTTTTAAAAAAAAGTAAGAACAAGTGCAAGTTTAAGTTATAAAACAAGAATTATTAAGTACTAACTCCCACCAAGTAATGCAAAATGTTATGAAAAATACAACAAGAAAATACTTCAAAAACACACAGTCACACTAACACAACAGCCCTACAAGTGAATCCTCCTTTAAAATCATAATCCAACAACTCAAGTGTATTCTTAAATTTTTTTATCATACTTTCTTAATATCTAACATCACTCCTCTCTCCCTCACGTAGAGAAAGCACGATCCATATACAGTTAAACCTCTATAAATTAATGCCATCGGGTTCATGAAAAAATTATTAATTAATAGAGATATTAGTTCATCAATATATTATTTAAAATTTAAATTTAAGTGGGGACGAACAAAAATATTATTTAATCAAAGTTATTAGCTTATCGAGGATATGCTGTATGATTATTATCAACCTCACCAAGCCTAATGCATGTTCATTACAATGGGCGAGCGAAGGAGTTTGCCATTGTGACGGGCACCACTTTTATACGAGGTTCTACTCCAGTAATACCTACGAATTTCTAAGTATAACACATCTTGCACATAGGGAACAAAAACAAGGGGAAAAATTGATTCTAATAAAATAATTAATTTAAGACTCATCGTAAGAGATTCATATCACAGTGTATCAATTAAAAAGAAAAAAGAAAAATTGGGTTACCTTAACAGAGATGGTGGGGATATGGGAATGGTCATCAGAAACGACAACGTAATCAGACAAAACGACGACGTTATTGTGGATTTCCTCGGACACGCACTTGGTACCGGTAGGAGGCAGATTCAACCACACCCCTTGGCTAACCGTGAAAAGATTGCTACTACAAATCAATACTCCTAAAATGCAACCCAGCACCATCTTCCTCCGCGCCGTCATCTCTCTCTCTCTCCGCCTCTCTCAGATTTTACGTTACTGTCTGTCCAAGGAAGGGGAGGGGATCTCTCTCTTTTTCTCCAGTAAGGTAAACGACGCCCAGTTCTTTGATTTTGTATTTTATATATATATATAT
>NW_011501023.1:0-3592 GCF_000495115.2 Populus euphratica | reverse complement strand
TATATATATATATATATATATATGTATGTATGTATGTATGTATGTATGTATGTATGATTTTAAAAAATTAAAATTACATCATTTTTGAATTTGTTTTTCAGAAATATTTGTTGATCAAGTCTTTGGCCGAGTACTTAGGTTATAAATTAACCCAAATGGACTATTAACCATGTGAATTTTTTAAATGATTCAAAAGCAAACTTGTTTATAACTGGTGGGTTACTAAATTGATTAATTAGATCAGATTTAATATTTATGGTTGACATTTAACTATAAAATATATGTTTTTATTTAGTTTTAGTATTTATTAACATTTTTCTTGTTTTAGGATAAAATTACCTATCATTAAGTATGTTTACTTTATGTAAAAATTTACAAATAAAATATATCATATGAATTTTTTTATATAATTGTTTTTATAATATTTGACAAGGGATAATAAAAAAAACATAGTAACGGTGAAATGATAATAATATATTATATTGATAAGATAATAATTTTAATATTTTGTGATGATAATAATAATAATTATAAGGATAATGACGGTCATTAATTATAAAAGCTAGGGTGGTGATGAGATTACCACAACAATAATAATGAAGTAATAATGTGATAGATATAATAAGAATAATATAATGATGATGGTAAGATAGCAATAAAGAAAATAATGATGTTGGAATTTCTAGTAAAATAAAAAAAGAACCAAGATTAATATTTATTATGGGAGGTTAATGTGGTTAGTGAGTTATATTTTACATAAGATATAAATAATTTTAATCCTTAATTACAAAAAAAATAAAAAACATGAAATAGGTGGTGATTTTACCATGTCTCATCTCACCATCACTGTGAATTTAATAATTTTTTTTTATTTTTTTTCTCTCATCTCATCTTATTTTGAACTTTTTTATTTTTATTTTATCTTTTTAAATTGTATTAGTTGGAGATTAACCTTGATAATTTATTTTAAATTGATTTTAAAAAGTTATTGTGGTGTCCAAATTTTTTTTAGTATTGGTTTGATGCTTAATTTTTTTTAAATTAATTAATTAGTTTTATTGTTTGTGAAAGAATTAAAATGAGGGCACCAAAAGTGACATTAAGGCAAAAATTCAAGTTTTTTTTTTGTTATACTATTCATTCAACATCTTTTTAAAAAATTTGACTTTAGATTTTTTGCAATGTAATTTTTGAGTCATTTAGTTTTATAATTATATATTTTAATGCAAAACTTAATTTTTTTCACATTCCAGTCTTTGATTTTAAGAAATAAAAAAAAAATGGTTAATTGTCAAGTTTTTATTAACAAAAAAACCAAACTTTATATCAATGTATTTCTCTGAATGAGAAGAGTAATGTTAAGGTATTTTTAAATTTCTATGTTATTGAAAAAATAGAATAAGGTTAAGAAAGCTTTATTTTAATTTAATTTTGTATTTTTTTTAACTAATATAGAAGTATTTTGAACTAATAAATAAATAAATAAAGAAATAAAATTATTATTCAATTTTTCAACTATTTTTATGATGGTAAGATTATGAAGAAGCAAAATATACATTATCTGTTCTTTCTCTTTTTTTTATATATAAAAATCAAAAATATCAAAGACGTGTAAAAAATAAAAGATTGCATGTGTTTGAATTTTTTTTATTGGCCAAACATATAAGCCTTATCTTTTTGGACTTCTTTTATTTTTTAAGTTTTTATTTTATTGGAATGCAATATAAAAAAATGTTGGATATGATATTTAAATTATTATTCAATTTCCCTTGGTTCTTAAATAATATTATAGATTATGAAAAAAATTTCAAGAACTTCCTTTTTAATTATTATGCACCTGATATGAAAAAATAAAAAATAAAAAATTTCTCATGGATATTCAATAAAAATAAATTTTTTGGAATAATTACAAAAAAACTCATAAGATTTGATTGTATTTTCACTTTCTTGATGTAAATTGAGAAATTACATTTACTTCTTGAACTTTATACATGATATAACATTTAACATTCTTCAAAAAAAAGTCAACAAAAAAATTTAATTAATTAAATGATTGCTATTATTTTTCATTTATTGACTAAAAAGCCTTAAAATACTAATATTACAACTTTGCCATTAAATAAATATTATAACTTTGCATTAAAAAAACTAAAATTTAGTAATTAATATTTAATTCTTTTTAGGCTTTTTATCAAACACTTCATTTGAATAATCTAAATTAACTATATTTTACTAATAGTAATAAGTGCAAGGGAAAAATCACTATATTCTCTACCTATATAGTTTTTGCAAATTCTAGAATAGTAGAGAGGAGGAAAAAAAAGAGAAAAAAGTAAATGAATGTGTTAATTGAATGATAGTGTAGTACTAGAATGATTGCTAATAAGAGCATATAATACCCATAGTATTTTTTTTTCATTATTGTTTTTCCTCAATACAATCAATTAACAAGCTTGCATGTGTAATGTATAAACAAAACAAAAGGAGAAAAGAAAAGGAACTACCCTTATTGCCAAGGTCAACTACCTAATATATAATGTCAATGACTTTCTTTCTTTGTAATATTAATATAATACCCTATACCATTTTCTTCTATGATTTAATACATTGCATTCAATTTATGCCAATTTTTTTTATTATATTCTCTATTTTATTGAATTTAATAATTTATAGAAAATTCAGCAAAGTTTCTTCTATTTTTTTTTTTAAAAATCTATTGTGTTGATGCCAAACAATTCACAACAACCATAAGGTCCATCCATTTTGAATCATTTTCCATTTCATTGCACAACATGATTTGAGATATCCATAATTTCTCCTAGCCTTTAATTTTTTTATAAATATTTTTCCTTGTAGCCATTCAAATAATATACATTTCAATGATTAATATACATAAAAATATCATGAGAAATGAATAAAATATAATTTTCTTTGAGTTACTTTAACCATAAACTTAAGTTTAAAATATAACATAAAGCTTAAAGTAAATAATATAATTAAATTTGATTACCATTCACTACTTAGCCATCCAATATAGATGTTTTGAGAATATATTAGTTACAAAATATAAGATATGCTTAATATACCACCATCCTATTACAAAATAACATATATATTTGAAATATTTCTTATAGCTAGACTATATATAATTTTTACTTAACTTGGTCCTGTTGCATGAGATGGGTCTATAAAATATTTACAATTATTAATCTTCTAAACTAGTTATAGGATTTTAAAATCTATTTTAAATCAAGATATTAAAAAATTAACATCATTTACAACTAAACATGAATCTAATTTTTATATGACCTTATATTTTATAAAATATTTAGACATATTTTGTGTTGACCAACATAACATGACATGATATGTAAACTTGTTTCAAATTTTCTTGAACTTCCATTAACTTATCTATCAATTTGCTCGTCATGAAAATTTGACTCTAAATTTATCCCTTAAAAGGATTTCCATCCATGTTAGAGATGACTCCCAAGATTTGCATTTGAAAAGGGATACAACTTTACAACAGTCTTCATCTTATGATGAAGACAAACACAATGATTTCCTTTTATTATATAAACAACAATATAAT
>NW_011501045.1:62665-63478 GCF_000495115.2 Populus euphratica | reverse complement strand
AAAATACAACTATTGACACACCTTCCATTAACCCAAGACTGCCTCCCCCATATACTAAATGAATCTTTCTCTCCGCTAGCACCTAACCAAGATGATTTGCTGATTCTAAAAACTCCTTTTCTTTCCTAGGACTAGATCCACTGAAAACACAAACATTTCTTATGTGATGACTTGAGGACTTGCCATTTCTACACACTTCTATATTTGTTGAATGTATGGGTTGAGTAGAAATGAAAGGAAGGAAGAGAGGATTTTATAAATGAGAAATTAAAAAGGCAATCATATCACCTATATGTAGGCCAGCTAGAGTCTCACACACACACACTCTCTCTTTTTATTTATTTAAAAAAAACATGTATATGTACAGGTAGTTGTGATTATGGCTTATATTTTCCTTTGGTTTTACGTCTAAGAATGACTTAAACGCCCTCTATAGGTTGGGGATAGGCTTCCCATCCAGTTTTCTTAAAAACTAGCAAACAAGGTCTTTTTTAGTCAGATTCCCAAGACTAAGCTGATCATGTTCTTTATGAAAATGGAGCCATAAATCATGAATTACACGATGCACATCTCCACTAGGATGTATCTTAAGAGTTAATAGAAGATTATCTAAAGACTCCTTATTTAGACCATCCTTAATGAATTGTATTTTATCTTTACGGTTTATAGATACCATTCCTAAAGAATGACATTGTGCATTACAAGTCCATTTGGCACATCGATGACAAACTTTTAGTCATTTTGCATGACATTTATTTGCAAAAGAGCTTTTATCTATTCTAGGCATGTGTGAAATGAAGGAGTTAGAGGACT
>NW_011501045.1:41274-60672 GCF_000495115.2 Populus euphratica | reverse complement strand
AATAATGGGACCAAATACAATGTTGTTTGTTACCATAAAATGATATTTTTTCCAATTCAGCACACTATTCTTCTCTTCACACCTGCTCAAAATCTTTTCTAAGTTAGTCAAACAATCATCAAATGAATCACCAAAAACATAAAAATCATCCATAAAATTTTTAAGAAAACATTTAACCATATCACTGAATACGCTAAGCATGCATCTTTGAAACGTAGCTGGTGCATTACATAATCCAAAAGGCATCCTTCGATATGCAAAAGTACCAAAGGGACATGTGAAAGTAGTCTTCTCTTATCTTTCAATGCAATTTCAATTTGATTATAACCTAAATAGCCATCTAGGAAACAATAAAATTCATGACCTGCAACTCTTTCTAGGATTTGATCCATGAAATGTAAGGGGAAATGATCTTTTCTAGTCATTGAATTAAGTTTTCTATAGTCAATGTACATACGCCAACCAATAATAGTCCTAGTTAGAATTAACTCATTTTTCTTATTTGTTATCATAGTAACTCCAGACTTCTTGGGTACAACTTGGGTAGGACTTACCTATTTGCTATCAAAAATAGGATAAATGATTCCATTATTTAGAAGCATAATGACTTCATTCCTCATTACTTCTTTCATATTAGGATTAAGCCTTTGTTGCATTTCTCTAGAGGGTTTAGCATTTTCCTCTAAATAAATCTTGTGATTGCAAATCAAAGGACTAATTCCTTTCATGTCAGTTATGGTCCATCCTAATGCATTTTTGTGCATTTTCAGAGTTTGTAATACCTTCTTGATATGCATTAAGTTTGGGAGATATTATTACTAGAAAAGTTTCATTTTCTTCCAAAAATGAGTATTTGAGATTGAATAGTAACGACCTCAAATCAGATTTTGGAAGGTTGAATACATGAATCGTGGTGCAACTCTTTAATTTGTGGTCTCCAATTATTTGCCTTTGATTCTTCCTAAAAATAAACCATTTGCAAATTCTTAGATTCATTAAACTCAATTTCACTGAAATAGTTTCAAATTGATCATGAACTAATTTGTCAATAAAGTCCACTTCCTGTAAATTATTATTATCTCCAGGTTGCTTGTAAATGTTGAAAATATTCATCTCCAATGTCATGTTTCTAAATGATAACTTCATCATTCCATTCCTACAATTAATTAATGCGTTAGAAGTTGCAAGAAATGAACATCTTAAAATAACAGGAATTAAATTACATGTTTCAACAGTTTGTGTATCCAGGACAATAAAATCCACAAGATAAATGAATTTATCAACTTGTACTAACACATCTTCAACTATTCCTCTAGGCACTTCTACAGATTTATCAGCAAGTAACAGAGTTACAGAAGTTGGTTTTAACTCACCTAGATTGAGAATTTGAAAGACTGAATATGGAAGTAAATTCACACTAACTTCGAGATCAAGTAAAGCTCTTTCAATTTTATGTTCTCCAATAAAGCACAAAATTATAGGACAACTGACACAATGAAAAGATTGATGTCTTCTCCCAAGTGCAGGAGTGTCGAAGTAATAAATAACCCGGCAAGACCGGGGTCGAACCATAGAGAGGTTAATTGTACAAATTATATACAACAATTATAAACAACAACAATAATAACAACAACAACAACAATAATAATAGTAATAACAACAATAATAATAATTACAATAATAATAATAGTAGTAGTAGTAGTAGTAATTATAATAATAATAATAATAATAATAGAAGAAAAAAGAAAAGGAAGAAGTTGATGAGAACTTTGAGATGGAAAGACTAACGTAAGGATTAAACAATGATAATAACAAATAGTAAGGATTAAACAATAATAATAACAAATGTCAAGGTTAGAGGTTCCACTAATGGTATGTCAAACAAGTATAGTATAAACCCTTATTGTTCAATTGGAAACCACACACAAAGGAGGTTCCAATCAGATTATAGATTGTTAACATGATTACATTAGTCATCTTATTCCATTAATGCTAGTACTTGTAAATCTCGTGAAGCATTCATGATTATAACTTATGTTAACAACAAATCAAGTTCTTTTCATAGCTTAGGTGTCGGTTATACCATACAGTATGGGCTATGAAAGTGCCAAGCATTTGTTGTACCAAGTGTTATACAACATAAATCAAGATTAGTCATTTAACAAGCAAAGTATTAAAGAGTGAACAAGATAACAAATATAAAGCATGTTAGTATCAAACATTAAAGTCCATATTAAGTTTATACTATACTTATTCTTACACTATTAGCGTAACCTTTTCACCTTGACATAATAAACTTAGCTAGACATAATGAAAGAAAGCAAAATAGATAAACAAAATAAGAACATAAAAGTTAACTAAGTAAAGGAAAGGAAATGAAAGGCATAAACTTAATATTAATGAAAGCAAAGCATAAACATTACAAAAAATACAAAGAGAGAAAGGAAGAGCATGATCTTGATCTGGAAACCAAGATGCCTAAATTCATGGCAAATGCCTCCTTTTATAGGCCAAAATTGGGAACTATTGATTTGATGACTAATTGATAAGTGGGTGGCCAACTTTTGACTTGGTGACAATCCTTATCTTCTCTTGTCTGCCCAAAACGTCATTGATAACGTCAAAATTAGAGCCACTTGAAACATGAACGTTGTAGGCAATTTTCTCAGCTTTCTTGTGTAAACAATTCAGCTCATTTGGACTTCTAGAACTCTAGATATGGACAAAATACTGAGCAGTGCTCGGGCTGGAGGACAAATTCGGGCTTCTTTGTTGTTGCTACAATTTGGACTTGAAAATGGCCTTTTTAGATCTTGGGCTCCATATGAAAGTTGTAGGCCTATGTCGTACCTTTCCATCCATATAAATTAAACCTAAATCTGAATCTATAGCTCCAGATATGACCCAATTACCGAACAGTGTTCCGGTTTGGATTGCACCGACATCTCTTTTCTAATTTTGGTCATCTCTTTACCCTTGCAATTTAAGTTCTTAAAGTCATCAATCAATCCTTTCATTTATGTGATAGGCCTGCATTTAAAATGTACATTTACCACAAATTAAAGGTATCTTATATTATTAGATATATTATTATAAAACATGTTTTAGTTAATGAGTTATTGATACTTCAAGTGCAAAATGATGATATAAAACCATGATAAAAATGCACTTTTAAGTACTAATCACACCCCCCCAACTAGCTTATTACTAGTCCCTAGTAATCAAAGCGTTAAAATAGAAGGATCAATTACAGGAATGAAGGATTGTAGCTGGTCAATTAATTGTTCAGCAGTAGTAGCAGAGATTATGATTTGTCGTGCAGAAGATGTTAGAAATTCATGTTCCACAGCATGATCAAGAAACGACAACAACTTATTATAATAACCATTAACATTTAACAAACCTATGGGTTTATGGTGAATGTGCAGTTGAGCCCAAGAGGAAATATGAAAGATCTCTTCCAATGTACCTAGACCACCTGGTAAAGCAATGAAGGCATCAACATAGTTAAGCATTGCATTCATTCGAGCTGACATTATGGAGACCTGAAGTTCCTCTCCAATTGTTTTTCCATTGATGTCCCCTTGTGCTAAAGCTTCGGGGACGACCCCCAAAACTTGACTACCTCCTAAAAATACAGCTATTGACATACCTCCCATTAACCCAAGACTGCCTCCCCTATACACTAAATGAATCTTTCTCTCAGCTAGCACTTGACCAAGATGATTTGCTGATTCTAAAAACTCCTTTTCTTTCCTAGGACTAGATCCATAGAAAACACAAATATTTTTTATATGACGACTTGAGGAACTTGCCATTTCTACACACTTCTGTATTTGTTGAATGTATGGGTTGAGTAGAAATGAACGGAAGGAAGAGAGGGTTTTATAGATGAGAAATTAGAAAGGCAATCATAACACCTATATGTAGGCCAACTGGAGTCTCACACACACACTCTCTCTTTTTATTTATTTATTTATTTACTTTTGAAAAAGCATGTATATGTACAGGTAGTTGTGATTGTGGCTCACGTCTTCCTTTGGTTTTACGTGCAAGAACCACTTAAACGCCCTCTATGGGTCGGGGATAGGCTTCCCATCCAGTTTTCTTAAAACTTGGCAAACAAGGTCTTTTTTAGTCAGATTCCCAAGACTAAATCGATCATGTTCTTTATGAAATAATGGCCATAAATCATGAATTACACGATGCACATCTCCACTAGAATGCGTCTCAAGAGTCAATAGAAGATTATCTAAAGACTCCTTACTCAAGCCATCCTTAATGAATTATATTTTATCTTCACGGTTTATAGATACCATTCCTAAAGAACGACATTGTGTATTACAAGTCCATCTAGCACATCGATGACAGACTTTCAGTTGTTTTGCACGATGTTTCTTTGTAAAAGTGCTTTTACCTATTCCAGGCATGTGTGAAATGAAGGAGTTAGAGGACTCACCTGATAATCGGACCTTTGCTTCAATCAACTAGCGAATATCTTCAGGAATTCCATGATTCATTAACAATCTCAATCTTGCACATCTAGCATGGTAAATTTTTGTAATCGTATTTTGAGGCAGAGCAGGAAAATACTTTTTCAATTTTTCAAGATTAGTGTCCATTTTCAAATGAGAATTGGAAGAGAGATTCAAAGAATTGCACAAATATATACACAAATATCAGTTATTGTGGGAAACTGAAAGAACCGACTTAAGTTACGGAGTACCGTTGTCCGCCATTTGACCGGGGTGAGAGAAACAAGCAAAAATCACTCAAAAAGAAACACAAAAACAATGTAAGAAAAAAAAATCAACCTTTATCTATAAGATCAGTCAAACTAGTTGATTCATTTTCACTAAGAAAATTATCAAAGTAAGCTTTCAAACGATGTCAATTTTCCTTAAAAACATTGTCATTCATTGAATTCTCAATATCACAGGCCCCATAAGGATTGTTCCATCTTGATCTTAGCTCTCTAGGGAATTAATAGAGTTGAGAATTATAAAACAAAACTTTTTGACCAGTATCAATGATTAGTACTTAAAAGTGCATTTTTATCATGGTTTTATATCATCATTTTGCACTTGAAATATCAATAACTCCTTAACTAAAATATGTTTTAGAATAATGTATCTAATAATATAAGATACCTATAATTTATGGTAAATGTCTATTTTTAATTCAGGCCTATCACATAAATGAAAGGATTGATTGATGACTTGAAGAACTTAACTTGCAAGGAGAAAGAGATGGCCAAACTTAGAAAAGAGATGTCGGTGCAATCCAAACCGGAACACTGTTCGGTAATTGGGTCATATCTAGAGCTATATATCTCAGATTTAGGTCCAATTTATATGGATGGAAAGGTAAGACATAGGCCTACAACTTTCATATGGAGCCCAAGATCTAAAAAGGCCATTATCAAGTCCAAATTGTAGCAACAACAAAGAAGCTCGAATCTATCTTCCAGCCGAGCACTGTTCGGTATTTTGGCCATATCTGGAGTTCTAGAAGTCCAAATGAGGTGAATGTTTTACACCAGAAAGCTGAGACAATTGCCTACAACTTTCATGTTTGCAACTGGCTCCAATTTTGACGTTATCAATGACGTTTTGGGCAGACAAGAGAAGATAAGGATTGTCACCAAGTCAAAAGTTGGTCACCCACTTATCAATTAGTCATCAAATCAATAGTTCCCAATTTTGGCCTATAAAAGGAGGCATTTGCCATGCATTTAGGCATCTTGGTTTCCAGATCAAGATCATGCTCTTCCTTTCTCTCTTTGTATTTTTTATGCTTTGTTTTCATTAATATTAAGTTTATGCCTTTCATTTCCTTTCCTTTACTTAGTTAACTTTTATGTTCTTATTTTGTTTATCTATTTTTCTTTCTTTCATTATGTCTAGCTAAGTTAATTATGTCAAGGTGAAAAGATTACACTAATGGTGTAAGAATAAGTATAGTGTAAACTTAATATGGACTTTAATGTTTGATACTAACATGTTTTATATTTGTTATCTTGTTCACTCTTTAATACTTTGCTTGTTAAATGATTAATCTTGATTTATGTTGTATAACATTTGGTACAACAAATGCTTGGCACTTTCATAGCCCATAATGTATGGTATAACCGACACCTGAGCTATGAAAGGAACTTGATTTGTTGTTAACATAAGTTATAATCATGAATGCTTGACGAGATTTACAAGTATTAGCATTAATTGAATAAGATGACTAATGTAATCATGTTAACAATATATAATCTGATTGGAACCTCTTTTGTGTGTGGTTTCCAATTCAATAATAAGAGTTTATACTATACTTGTTTGACACACCATTAGTGGAACCTCTAACCTTGACATTTGTTATTATTATTGTTTAATCCTTACATTAATTTTCCATCTCCAAGTTCTCATCATCATCTTCTTCTTCTCTTTCTTTATTATTATTATTATTATTATTATTATTGCTACTACTACTACTATTATTATTATTACTACTACTACTACTACTACTACTATTATTATTATTATTATTATTAGTATTATTAGTATTACTATTATTATTATTATTATTATTATTATTGTTATTATTGTTATTGTTGTTGTTGTTATTGTTATTGTTATTGTTATTGTTGTTGTTCATGTTTGCAACTGCAAGATAACAAATATAAAACATGTTAGTATCAAACATTAAAGTCCATATTAAGTTTACATTATACTTATTCTTATATGGAATTATTACTTCGACACTCCTGCACTTGGGAGAAGACATCAATCTTTTAGTCGTGTCAGTCAACTTTTTGACAATTTTCACAAGTTTTGCAGAATGCATGTGTCCTTAAACATGGTGGGCCAATAAAATCCATTTTGAAAGATTTTTATAGCTGTCTTTTTTGACGAGAAATAACTTCCACATGCTTTAGAATGACAAAGTTTAATGACACTACTTAGCTCATTGTCGGGAATGAATCTTTGAAATATTTGATCAGGACAATATTTGAATAAGTTAGGGTCATCACAATAAAAGTTCTTCACTTCGTTTAAAAACTTTTCTTTGTCTTGGGTACTCCAATCAGCTGGCAAATCTCCTAAAGCAAGAAAATTGATATTTTTATCATACCAAGGCATTGGACTAAGAGAAAGTAAGGATTCGTTAGGAAAGTAATCATCGATTAATGTGATATCAGATGTCGAATTTGTTATCATTGTTGACAAAAGATTCACATCAACATTTTCGGTGCTTTTTTCATCCGTGATTTCTTCCTCAGAATAAATCATTTGCAAATCTTCAGATTCATCCAACTCATTTTTACTTAAAGTAGATTCAAGTTGATCATAAACTAATTCATCAATATGATCTACTTCTTGTAAATCATTATCTTCTCCAGGTTGTTTGCAAATGTTGAAAATATTCATCTCCAATGTCATGTTTCCAAATGATAGCTTCATCAGTCCATTCCTACAATTAATCAATGCGTTAGAGGTTGCAAGAAACGGACATCCTAAAATAACAGGAAATGAATCACATGCTTCAACAGTTTCTGTATCCAAGACAATAAAATCCACAGGATAAATGAATTTATCGACTTGTACTAATACATCTTCAATTATTCCTCTAGGCACTTTTACAGATCTATCGGCAAGTAAAAGAGATATAGAAGTTGGTTTTAACTCACCTAAATTGAGACTTTGAAAAACTGAATATGGAAGTAAATTCACACTAGCCCCACGATCAAGTAAAGCTTTTTCAATTTTATGTTCTCCAATAAAGCAAGAAATTGTAGGACAACCAGGGTCTTCATATTTCAAAGCATTATTGTTCTGAAGAATAACACTTACTTGTTCAGCTAAAAATACTTTCTTTTTCACATTTAGTTTCCTCTTCACAGTGCATAGATCTTTCAAAAATTTAGCATAGGAAGGAACCTGTTTAATAGCATCCAGCAAAGGTATATTGATCCTTACCTGTTTGAAAGTTTCAAAGATTTCAGAGTTGTGATTGACTTTCCTTTGTTTGGTCATGGCTTGAGGAAATGGAAGTACTGGCGGAGAATCAGTCTTTTCCTTGTAATTTTTAGATTCAACGCCTTCCTTACCCTTAAAGATTGACTCATCATCTTTCTCATAAGGTTCAAGAGAGGGTTTTTCAATAACCTTACCACTAGGAAGAGTAGTGACTGATTTGACTTGATCCATGTGTTGGCTTCCGGAACTACTTGCATTTGCATTGTATTGCCCTTTGGGATTTTGTTGTGGTTGAGATGGAAACTTACCTTTCTCTTGAAAACTGAGAGCAGATGTCAATTTTGCAAGAGTATCTTTAAAATCTGTCATGTTTTGAGCAAGTTGAGTATTGATTGTCTCTTGCTTTTCAATGAATGCATGCAATGTTTCCTCAAGATTTCTTCTAGAAGGTGGAGCATAAGGAGGTGCATATCCATGAGATTTTTGGAAATTGTGGTGTGCTTAAAACGGTGGTTATGAAGTTTGTGCATTGTTGTTCTCACTCTTCCAACTAAAATTTGGGTGATTTCTCCAACCAGGGTTGTATGTTTGTGAGTATGGGTTGTGGTTGGCCCTTTGGAAACTGTTTAAAGCATGGGCTTGTTCATGGAGACATTCATTAAAAGAAGGCAAGGTTGGACAATTATTGGTTGAGTGTTCATTTGTTTCACATATTTGACATGCAATGTTTTCAACAAATTTTAATTGACCACTCTTTTTCAATTCTAGTGCCTCGACTTTTCTAGCTAAAGATGCAAACTTAGCTTGGAGGTCATGATCTTCCCTAAGGTTGTACATACCTCCACTAGATGTATGAGGTTGAGTTTTACTCGGTGCCTCACAAGTACCCGCGGTGTCCCAATTTTGAGCATTTTCAGCTAACAAGTCTAAGTACTCCATTGCTTCATCAGGGTCTTTGTCTTCAAAAGTTCCATTGCACATCAATTCAACCATTTGCCTATCTCTAAGTGTTAACCCTTCATAAAAATGTGAAACCAACCTCCATGTTTCAAAACCATGATGAGGGCAAGTATTAAGCAAGTCTCGATACCTATCCCAACATTGGTAAAATGATTCTCCTGGTTTTTTAGTGAAAGTTGTGATTTGTCTTTTGAAAGAGTTTGTTCTGTGAGATGGGAAAAAATTCTTTAGAAACTGCTGTTGCATTTCATCCCAAACACGAATGGATCCTGGTCTTAAATTTTATAGCCATGTTTTAGCTTTATCTTTTAATGAAAAAGGAAAAAGCTTTAATCTGATGGTGTTCATGCTACAATTTAAATTATTATATGTGTTGCAGACCTCCTCAAATTCCCTTAAATGCAAGTATGAATTTTCTAAATCTAAGCCATGAAAAGAAGGTAAAAGTTGAATAATGCCTGGTTTAAAATTAAAATGAGATGCATCGGGAGGAAAAACTATACATGATGGTGCACTTGTTCTTGTAGGATTCATGTGGTCTCTAAGTGTTCTAGCACAGTTATTCTCATTATTCTCATTATGAAGTAATTGATTATCTTCTTCGGTCATATTTTCTAAAAATGATGAGGATACCCTATAAAGTCTACCACTTGATGTACGTGACTACGCTCTCATGGACATGTAGAAATAAAATAAAAGAAAAAAGAAAGCAAAAGAAGAAGAAACAAGAGAAAAGAAACAAAGTTATAAAAAAAAAGTGAAAAGAGAAAATAAAATAAATACTATAATTTGTACAAGCACTTACCTCCCCCGCAACGGCGCCAAAAACTTGACACGACGAAAAGATTGATGTCTTCTCCCAAGTGCAGGAGTGTCGAAGTAATAAATAACCCGACAAGACCGGGGTCAAACCACAGAGAGGTTAATTGTACAAATTATATACAACAATTATAAACAACAACAACAATAACAACAACAACAACAACAATAATAGTAATAACAACAATAATAATAATTACAATAATAATAATAATAGTAGTAGTAGTAGTAGTAATAATAATAATAATAATAATAATAGAAGAAAAAGAAAAAGAAGAAGTTGATGAGAACTTTGAGATGGAAAGACTAACCTAAGGCTTAAACAATGATGATAACAAATGAAGATGAGAACTTTGAGATGGAATATTAATGTAACGATTAAACAATGATAATAACAAATGTCAAGGTTAGAGGTTCCACTAATGGTATATCAAACAAGTATAGTATAAACTCTTATTATTGAATTGGAAACCACACACAAAGGAGGTTCCAATCAGATTATATATTGTTAACATGATTACATTAGTCATCTTATTCAATTAATGCTAATACTTGTAAATCTCGTCAAGCATTCATGATTATAACTTATGTTAACAACAAATCAAGTTCCTTTCATATCTCAGGTGTCGGTTATACCATACAGTATGGGCTATGAAATTGCCAAGCATTTGTTGTACCAAGTGTTATACAACATAAATCAAGATTAGTCATTTAACAAGCAAAGGATTAAAGAGTGAACAAGATAACAAATATAAAACATGTTAGTATCAAACATTAAAGTCCATATTAAGTTTATACTATACTTATTCTTACACCATTAGCGTAACCTTTTCACCTTGACATAATAAACTTAGCTAGACATAATGAAAGAAAGAAAAATAAATAAACAAAATAAGAACATGAATAAGATTAAAGTTAAATAAGTAAATGCAAGGAAATGAAAGGCATAAACTTGATATTAATGAAGACAAAGCATAAACATTACAAAAAATACAAAGAGAGAAAGCAAGAGCATGATCTTGATCTGGACACCAAGATGCTTAAATGCATGCCAAATGCCCCATTTTGTAGCCCAAAATTGGGAACTATTGATTTGATGACTAATTGATGAGTGGGTGGCCAACTCTTGACTTGGTGACAATCCTTATCTTCTCTTGTCTGCCCAAAACATCATTGATGACGTCAAAATTGGAGCTACTTGAAAACATGAAAGTTGTAAGCAATTGTCTCAGTTTTCTTGTGTAAAAACTTCAGCTCATTTGGACTTCTAGAACTCCAGATATGACCAAAATACTGAATAGTGCTGGGGCTGGAGGACAGATTCGGGCTTGCATTTAAAATGAACATTTACCACAAATTAAAGGTATCTTATATTATTAGATATATTATTATAAAGCATGCTTTAGTTAAGGAGTTATTGATACTTCAAGTGCAAAATGATGATATAAAACCATGATGAAAATGCACTTTTAAGTACTAATCAACAACCAGAGTCTTTATATTTCAAAGCATTATTATTCTGAAGAATGACACTTACTTATTCGGTTAAAAAGGCTTTCGTTTTCGCATTCAATTTTCTCTTCACAGTGCACAGATCTTTTAAAAATTTAGCATAAGAAGGTACCTATTTAATAGCATCCAATAAATGTATTGATCCTTACCTGTTTGAAAGTTTCAAAGATTTCAGAGTTGTGATTGACTTTTTCTTTGTTTGGTCATGGCATGAGAAAATGGAAGTACTGGGGGAATCAGTCCTTTTTTTGCCATGTTCAACTTCAACCCCTTCCTTACCTTTAGAAATTCACTCATCATTTTTCTCACAAGGTGACACGATCAAAGTGTTGATGTCTTATCCCAAGTGCAGAAGTGTCAAAGTAATAAATAACCTGACAAGACCGGGGTTGAACCACAAAGAAGTTAACTATATAAATTATAAATAATAATAATAATAATAATAATAATAATAGAACAACATGAATAATAACAACAATGATGATGGTGATGAAGATGAGTTAAAGAGGACTTTAAGATGTAAGATTAATGTGAAGATTATACAATGATAAAAACAAATGTTAAGGTTAGAGGATACACTAATAGTATTAGAGATAAGTAAGGTATAAACTTTTTATTAATTATCAACATGATCATATTAATCATCTTATTTACATAACACCATACTTATAAATTTTATCAAGTATTTATGATGCTAATTTATGTTGACAACAAATCAAGTTCCTCTCATAATAATGATGTCGGCCGAAGACTATGAATGATCAAGTATTTGATGTACCAAGTGTTATACAACACAAATCTAGATTAACCATTTAACAAGTAAGGTATTAAGAATTAATAAGATAAAAATGATAAGACATGTTTATAGAAAGTTGTTTAGGATATAAGCATTGAAGTCCATATTGAGTTTATATTATACTTATCCTAACACCATTAGTGAAACTTTTTCAGCTTGACATAATTAAATTAGCTAGACATTATAAAGGAGAAAAACTTAAACAAACAATATAAGAACATAAACATGATGTAAGTTAACTAAGTATAGTAAAGGAAATGAAAAGCATGAACATGAGATTAATGAAAGTAAAACTTAAGCATTACAAAAATATAAAGAGAGAGAACAAGAACATGATCTTGATATGAAAAATAAGATACCTAAATGAATGGAAAATGCCTCCTTTTATAGGCTAAAATTTGAAACTATTCATTTGGTAATTGATAATTGATGTAGTGGCCAACTATTGATTAGTGGACTTGGTGGACATCATCACTCAAGCACATTGGTTGGCTGAATTGTCATTGAGGCAATCAGAATTTGGCAAAGTGTTCTTCATGAAAGTTGTTGGAAATTGTCTTTTCTTTCCACCCACTATATTTTAGATCATTTGGACTTCTAGAACCTCAGTTATGGGTAAAACTCTGAGTAGTGTTCGGGTTGGATAGCAAGACAGATTTGGACTTCTCTTTTGTGGCCAAACTTCAAATTTGAAAATGGAATATTTGGGTCTTTCCATACCATGAAAGTTGTAGACCTATTTCTTATCTTTCTAGCCATAAAAATTAATATGAAGTCCAAAATCTATAGCTTTAGATATGATCTGATGACTGAACAGTGTTCGAATTTGAAATGAATCGGCATCTCCTTCGTAAGCTTAGCCTTTTCTCTATCCTTTCACTTCCAATAGTTAATCACAATAATCAATATTTTGAATTGTAAGAATACCTGCATTTAAAATAAGCATTAACCATAAATTAAAGGTATTTTATATTATTAGACTTGTTATTATAAAACATGCTCTAGTTAAGGAGTTATTGATACTTCAAGTGCAAAATGATGATATAAAACATTGATAAAAATGCATTTTTAAGTACTAATTACAAGGTTCAAGAGTGAGTTTTTCAATAACCTTACCACTACGAAGAGTGATGACTGATTTGACTTGGTCCATATGATGGCTTGCAGAACTACTTGCATTTGCATTGTATTGCCCCTTGGGATTTTGCTTTGGTTGAGATGAAAACTTACATTTCTCTTAAAAACTGAGAGTAGATGTGAATTTTGTAAGAGCATCTTTTAGATTTGCCATGGTTTGAGCATTTTAAGTATTGATTGTCTCTTGCTTTTCAATAAATGCATATATTGTTTCCTCAAGATCTCTTCTAGAAGGTGGAGCATAACGAGGTGCATATCCATGAGAATTTTGGAAATTATGGTTTGCTTGAAATGGTGGCTGTGAAGTTCAAGCATTATTGTTACCACTCTTCCAATAAAAAATTGGGTGATTTCTCCAACCAGAGTTGTATGTTTGCGAGTATGAGTTATGATTGGGCCTTTGAAAACTATTTAAAGCATGAGCTTGTTCATGGAGACATTACTTAAAAGAAGACAAAGTCAGATAATCATTGGTTGAATGTTCAGTGGTTTCATAAATTTGACATACAATGTCTTCAACAGATTTTACTTTACCACTCTTTTTTAATTCTAGTGCCTCAACTTTTCTAGCTAAAGATGCAAATTTGGCTTGGAGGTCATGATAGGTTGTATATACCTCCACTAGTTGTATGAGGTTAAGTCTTACCTAGTATCTCATAAGTACCTATAGAATCCCAATTTTAAGCATTTTCAACTAGTAAGTCCAGGTACTCAATTGCTTCATTAGGGTCTTTATTTTTAAAAGTTTAATTACATATTAATTCCACCCTTGATAAAAATATGAAACTAATCTTCATATTTCAAAACCATGATGAGGGCAAGTATTAAGCAAGTCCTGATACCTATCCTAACATTGGTAAAATGTTTCTCTTGGTTTTTGAGTGAAAGTGGTGATTTGTCTTTTGAAAGAATTTGTTCTGTGAGATGGAAAAAACTTCTTTAAAAATTATTGTTACATTTCATCCCAAGCATGAATGGATCCTGACCTAAGATTTTGTAACCATGTTTTAGCTTTATCTTTTAATGAAAAAGAAAAATGCTTTAATCTGATGGTGTTCATGCTACAATTTAAGTCATTATGGGTGTTACAGACTTCTTTAAATTCTCTCAAATGCAAGTATGGATTTTTTAGATCTAATCCATGAAAAGGAGATAGAAGTTGAATAATGTCTGACTTAAAATTAAAGTGAGATGCATCAAGAGGAAAAATTATGCATAAGAGTGCACTCATTTTTATAGGATTCATGTGGTCTCTAAGTGTTCTAACTCGGTTATTCTCATTTTTCTTATTATGAAGTGACTGGTAATCTTCTTCAACTATTTTTTCTGAAAATGATAAGGATACCCTACAAAGTCTACTACTTAATATATGTGACCAAAGTCTCATGCATGCGTTGGAAGAAAATAAAAGGAGGAAGAAAATATAAGAAGAAGGAAACAAAAAAAAAAGAAACAAAAGTTAGATATGAAAAAATAAAAAGTGAAAATAAAATAAAAATTATAATTTATACAAGAATTTACCTCCCCAGCAACGACGCCAAAAACTTGACACGATCAAAGAATTGATGTCTTATCCCAAGTGCAGGAGTGTCAAATTAATAAATAATCCAGCAAGATCGGGGTCGATCCACAGGGAGGTTAACTATATAAATTATAAATAATAATAATAATAAAAAAAAAACAATAATAACAACAACAGTGCTCGGACTGGAAGACAGATTCGGGCTTCTTTGTTGTTGCTACAATTTGGACTTGATAATGGCCTTTTTAGATCTTGGGCTCCATATGAAAGTTGTAGGCCTATGTCTTACCTTCCCATCCATATAAATTGGACCTAAATCTGAGATATATAGCTCTATATATGACCCAATTACCGAACAGTGTTCCGGTTTGGATTCCACCGACATCTCTTTTCTAAGTTTGGCCATCTCTTTTTCCTTGCAATTTAAGTTCTTCAAGTCATCAATCAATCCTTTCATTTATGTGATAGGCCTGCATTAAAAATAGATATTTACCACAAATTAAAGGTATCTTATATTATTAGATATATTATTATAAAATATGCTTTGAAAATAGACATTTACCACAAATTAAAGGTATCTTATATTATTAGATATATTATTATAAAACATGCTTTGATTAAGGAGTTATTGATACTTTAAGTGCAAAATGATGATATAAAACCATGATAAAAATGCACTTTTAAGTACTAATCACACCCCCCAACCAGCTTATTACTATTTCCTAGTAATCAAAGCGTTTAATAGAAAAACAATTTGCAAATTCCACAAAGCAAGGTATTCATCATTTAACTTCCATTAATCTATCCAGATAAAAAAACTCTCATTAAATTTATATATCTGCTCAATACCTCTTAACAAGATATTAATAAACCTTTCTTTTGTGCTCAATATATCAACACATAATTATGGGGCTTTTCTTGGAAGAAAACAAAAGTTTTGTTCTAATGTTTAAGGTTAACTTCCTTGGGTTGGGATTATTATTTTTGTCTTTTTTTTTCTTTTTTTCTTTTTAAAAATCTATATACATATAATTTAAAAACATCATGCATCTTTAACCCATGTAATGAGCTTTCAGCTAATGACTCCCAGACCAGTTGGTCTTAGGGCATTAGGTGTTAAGACACCCCAACGAGCTTAGTAACTCGGGTCGCAGATACTGATATGTAGATAGTGCAATGTTTGGTTCCCTTAAGCTTTTCTCCTCAACCCATGTAACAAGCGTTAGACCAATAGCTCCCAAGTCAGTTGACTTTAGGGTATTAGGTGTTAAAACACCCATTCGGGCTTAATTGCTTAGGTTAGGGAGGCTACGAAACCAAACTTATCTACATTTTTATTATCATCATTTTTTTTTCTTTTTCTTTTTCTTTTTGTTTTCATGTTTTTCTTTTTTTCTTTTTAATTATATACAATCCCTTTCCCTTAATTGTTACCTTTAACAAAAGAACATAAATAATGTAATAATCCAATATGCAACCCACAATCATATGTTAAAGTGTGTGTGTGTAAATTAAGGTTTAAAAATACATGTTAAATAAGTATATGAGCAGCATTAAGTGGTAACAATACGAGAGTTTGTAAACCTGAATATTTCAGGAAGTATTATAATAGACCTTGTTAAGAATGGTTACTAAGATGCATCTCAAGAGTCACTTTAACAAAAGAGCTCCTTTACTCTGCCATCCTAATAACAACAATTATGCACATGCTTTATGAAATGAAAAACAATTTTTTTTTATTTTTTTTTATCAACTACTACCCTCTCCCCCCAACCAAAACGAGACATTGTCCTCAATGTTCTAAGGTAGAAAGATAGATTATAGAAGATATCACCTGAAATAACAAACATTGACAAACCTGAAATACACTGAAACAAAAATAAGAAATGACAAAACACAAATATTATGCTATTAATAAAAAGAAAAGACACAAATTTTTACAAGCTAAGACTCAAATCGCAGTTATGATTGTGGCTCACATCTTCCCTTGGTTTTACGTCCAAGAACGGCTTAAATGCCCTCTATGGGTCGAGGATAGGCTTCCCATCCAGTTTTCTTAAAAACTGGCAAACAGGGTCTTTTTTAAGTCAGATTCCCAAGACTATGCCAAGCATGTTCTTTATGAAAATGGGTTCCTAAGTCATGAATTACACGATGCTTATCTCGACTATGATGAGACTTAAGAGTCAATAGAAGATTATCTAAAGACTCTCTATGTTTTGAAATAAATCGCACCTTTTGACAATTTTCATAGTTTTTACAGAATGCATGTGACTCCTTGAATATGGTGGGCTAGTAAAATCCCCTTTGTAAGATTTCTACAATCCTCTTTTTTGACGAGAAATGATCCCCACATGCCTTAGAGTGACAAACTTTAATGAAATTACTTACCTCATTGTCGAGAATGCATTTTTGAAATATTTGATCAGGACAGTAATTGAATAAGTAAGGGTCATCCCAACGAAAATTTTGCTCGTTGCACAAAAATTTTCTTTTGTCTTCAATACTCCAGTGAGCTGGCAAAAATCTTGAAGTAAGAAAATTGATATTTTTAGCAAACCAAGGCATTGAACTAAGAGAAAGTAGAGATTTATCATGAAAGTAATCATCGATTGGTGTGATGTCGGGTGTCGAATCTGTTGTCACTTTTGATAAAAGATCCGCATCAACCTTTTCAGTGCCTTTTTCATCCTCGATTTCTTCCTGATTGGTCATGGCATGAGAAAATGAAAGTGCTGGCGGAGAATCAGTCATTTCTTTGCTATTTTCAGATTCAACCCCTTCCTTACCCTCAGAGGTTGACTCATCATCTTTCTCACAAGGTTCAAGAATTGGTTTTTGAATAACCTTTCCACTACAAAAAGTGATGACTGATTTGACTTGATCCATGTGTTGACTTCCATAACTACTTGCATTTGCATTGTATTGCTCCTTGATATTTTGCTGTGGTTGAGATGGAAACTTACCTTGCTCTTGAAAACTAAGAGCAGATATGAATTTTGCAAGAGTTTCTTTAAAATCTGTTATGCTTTGAGTAAGTTGAGTATTGATTGTCTCTTGCTTTTCAATAAATGCATACAAAGTTTCTTCAAAATTACTTCTAGGAGGTGGAGCATAAGGAGGTGCATATCCATGATAATTTTGGAAATTATGGTGTGCTTGAAACGGTGGTTGTGAAGTTTGTGCATTGTTGTTCTCACTCTTCCAACTAAAATTTGGGTGATTTCTCCAACCAGGGTTGTATGTTTGGGAGTATGGGTTGTGGTTGGCCCTTTGAAAACTGTTTAAAGCATGGGCTTGTTCATGGAGACATTCTTTAAAAGAAGGCAAGGTTGGACAATCGTTGGTTGAGTGTTCATTTGTTTCACAGATTTGACACACAATGTTTTCAACAGATTTTAATTGACCACTCTTTTTCAATTCTAGTGCCTCGACTTTTCTAGCTAAAGATGCAAACTTGGCTTGAAGGTCATGATCTTCCCTAAGGTTGTACATACCTCCACTAGATGTATGAGGTTGAGTTTTACTCGGTGCCTCATATGTACCCGCGGTGTCCCAATTTTGAGCATTTTCAGCTAACAAGTCTAAGTACTCCATTGCTTCATCAGGGTCTTTATCTTCAAAAGTTCCATTGCACATCAATTCAACCATTTGCCTATCTTTAGGTGTTAACCCTTCATAGAAATGTGAAACCAATCTCCATGTTTCAAAACCATGATGAGGGCAAGTACTAAGCAAGTCTCGATACCTATCCCAACATTGGTAAAATGTTTCTCCTGGTTTTTGAGTGAAAGTGGTGATTTGTCTCTTGAAAGAGTTTGTTCTATGAGATGGAAAAAACTTCTTTAAAAACTGTTGTTGCATTTCATCCCAAGCACGAATGGATCCTGGTCTTAAATTTTGTAGCCATGTTTTAGCTTTATCTTTTA
Source organism: Populus euphratica (assembly GCF_000495115.2). Lineage (NCBI taxonomy): Eukaryota > Viridiplantae > Streptophyta > Magnoliopsida > Malpighiales > Salicaceae > Populus > Populus euphratica. The sequence goes on along the minus strand of NW_011501045.1, from coordinate 42,030 downwards.
ATGAAAAAGGAAAAAGCTTTAATCTAATGGTGTTCATGCTACAATTTAAATTATTATATGTGTTGCAGACCTCCTCAAATTCCCTTAAATGCAAGTATGGATTTTCCAATTCCAAACCATGAAAAGAAGGTAAAAGTTGAATAATACCTGGTTTAAAATTAAAATGAGATGCATCAGGAGGAAAAACTATGCATGATGGTGCACTTGTTCTTGTGGGATTCATGTGGTCTCTAAGTGTTCTAGCACGGTTATTCTCATTATTCTCATTATGAAGTGATTGATTATCTTCTTCGGCCATATTTTCTGAAAATGATGAGGATACCCTACAAAGTCTACCACTTGATGTACGTGACCACACTCTCATGCACGTGTAGGAATAAAATAAAAAGAAGAACAAGAAAGCAAAAGAAGGAGGAAGAAAACAAAATAAAAAGAAACAAAAGAAAAGAAACAAAGTTATATACAAGAAAAGTGAAAAGAGAAAATAAAATAAATACTATAATTTATACAAGAACTTACCTCCCCGGCAACGGCGCCAAAAACTTGACACGACTAAAAGATTGATGTCTTCTCCCAAGTGCAGGAGTGTCGAAGTAATAAATAACCCGGCAAGACCGGGGTCGAACCACAGGGAGGTTAATTGTACAAATTATAAACAACAATTATAAAACAACAATAACAACAACAACAATAGTAATAATAATAATAATAATAATAATAATAATAATAGTAGTAGTAGTAGTAGTAGTAGTAGTA
>NW_011501045.1:9577-39604 GCF_000495115.2 Populus euphratica | reverse complement strand
TAGTAGTAGTAGTAGTAGTAGTAGTAGTAGTAGTAGTAGTAGTAGTAGTAGTAGTAGTAGTAGTAGTAGTAGTAGTAGTAGTAGTAGTAGTAGTAGTAGTAGTAGTAGTAGTAGTAGTAGTAGTAGTAGTAGTAGTAGTAGTAGTAGTAGTAGTAGTAGTAGTAGTAGTAGTAGTAGTAGTAGTAGTAGTAGTAGTAGTAGTAGTACTAATAATAATAATAATAAAGAAATAGAAGAAGAAGAAGAAGATGAGAACTTTGAGATGGAATATTAATGTAACGATTAAACAATGATAATAACAAATGTCAAGGTTAGAGGTTCCACTAATGGTATATCAAACAAGTATAGTATAAACTCTTATTATTGAATTGGAAACCACACACAAAGGAGGTTCCAATCAGATTATATATTGTTAACATGATTACATTAGTCATCTTATTCAATTAATGCTAATACTTGTAAATCTCGTCAAGCATTCATGATTATAACTTATGTTAACAACAAATCAAGTTCCTTTCATAGCTCAGGTGTCGGTTATACCATACATTATGGGCTATGAAAGTGCCAAGCATTTGTTGTACCAAGTGTTATACAACATAAATCAAGATTAGTCATTTAACAAGCAAAGTATTAAAGAGTGAACAAGATAGCAAATATAAAACATGTTAGTATCAAACATTAAAGTTCATATTAAGTTTACATTATACTTATTCTTACACCATTAGTGTAACCTTTTCACCTTGACATAATTAACTTAGCTAGACATAATGAAAGAAAGCAAAATAGATAAACAAAATAAGAACATAAAAGTTAACTAAGTAAAGGAAAGGAAATGAAAGGCATAAACTTAATATTAATGAAAACAAAGCATAAAAAATACAAAGAGAGAAAGGAAGAGCATGATCTTGATCTGGAAACCAAGATGCCTAAATGCATGGAAAATGCCTCCTTTTATAGGCCAAAATTGGGAACTATTGATTTGATGACTAATTGATAAGTGGGTGACCAACTTTTGACTTGGTGACAATCCTTATCTTCTCTTGTCTGCCCAAAACGTCATTGATAACGTCAAAATTGGAGCCAGTTGCAAACATGAAAGTTGTAGGCAATTGTCTCAGCTTTCTTGTGTAAAAAATTCAGCTCATTTGGACTTCTAGAACTCCATATATGGCCAAAATACCGAACAGTGCTCGGGCTGGAAGACAGATTCAGGCTTCTTTGTTGTTGCTACAATTTGGACTTGATAATGGCATTTTTAGATCTTGGGCTCCATATGAAAGTTGTAGGCCTATGTCTTACCTTTCCATCCATATAAATTGGACCTAAATCTGAGATCTGTAGCTCCAGATATAACCCAATTACCGAACAGTGTTCCGGTTTGGATTGCACCGACATCTCTTCTCTAAGTTTGACCATCTCTTTATCCATGCAATTTAAGTTCTTCAAGTCATCAATCAATCCTTTCATTTATGTGATAGGCCTGTATTTAAAATGAACATTTACCACAAATTAAATGTATCTTATATTATTAGATATATTATTATAAAATATGCTTTGGTTAAGGAGTTATTGATACTTCAAGTGCAAAATGATGATATAAAACCATGATAAAAATGCACTTTTAAGTACTAATCACTTGGCATGATATATGGCACGCATGTGGATCAATCATCTTCAACCTCTGACGTACGTGGGCTACGCATGGGTAATAGGGTAGAATCTTCAAAAGGCACGTGTGGGCTATGACTTGCTTCGATGAAGCTGATTTTTGCACCAGTGAGTTCGTATGGATGATATCTATACTGTGGAATGATCAAAACTTGTTTTTAACAACTTTGAAAATTCAGATATATCCCAAAACACTTTTATTTTCTAACGAACGGGGCTCTAATACCAATTGTTGGTGGGAGAAATCACTGGTGGTGGTTTTGACACACTTAGAGGGGATAAAACACACTCTTTATTTCAAGAACAAAAGCTTACAATAATTAAAACAAAAGCTTCAATGCACATCCTCTCTCTTTCTCTTTGTGTTTCTCTCAAATCTTTCCACACATAATTACATAAACTTAGCTGCCTATTTATATATGAATTCAAAACAAGAAAATTCAACCTTCAAGTGTGAAGGTGTTTGTGGCCAACGGTGTGAAGGCAGCTGGGCGGTGATAGATAGTTGCTGCAAGTGGTGGTGGGTGGTTGCCTTCCTTAACCTTCTAGATTGAGTTTAATTCAACATAAATTAACTAAGACCACCCACGTTTCATCCCTTTCAATCAAATCAAACCAAACCTTCACCAACAACACTCAAAGAAGCCACCACCACTTTCAACTGAGGCTCTCTATGGCAAAAAAAAATGGGTCATGGATTACTTATTTGGAAAGGGATAACCTAAGGCCATTCTCCTCTCTTTCAACCCTTGTTGGCGGACACGTCACCTTCCTATCTACTACTAGCAGTAGTTAACTCAGCCACCCACCAATCACCATGAGATCCAACCACCACCCTGAAGCTTCGACCGACCACCCAACTTCTTCCATTAGTGGCAGCAGCCACCTGAAAAGAGAAGTTTAAGAAAAGGGGACAAAAAGTTTAAGCCTGTCGATCTCCCCACATCAACGTCAGTGGATCCCGTAGGTAAGAAGAAGACGCATAGCTTCTAGGAAGCCAACTGACGTGTCTTCACTCACTTACTAGTTGTGCAACGATGCGTCAACAGTAACGGACCCTATATTAATACCGTGAAACCTGGGACAAAATTTTTATTATTGGGTGTAATATTTAGATTGTTTGGGTATTATTAATTTGATTTTATGTGTGTTTTGATTTTGAAATGATTTAATTATTTGTGTTAAATTATGAATTTTATTTTTTTAAATTATGATGGTTATTATCATTAAATGTTGATTTAAGATTTATGATAAAATTTATGTTGGTTTAAATATTAAATAGTGATACATGAATTCTGTTAATTTGTTTGATTTAAATAGGTGAGAGATGCATCTATGATTCAGGTATGGAAAAGAACGCGAAGGTGAATGTGCTGATTCATAACTTAAGATGGAAAATTCCTACCACTCAAGCTATTGGCTGGCACCCCATTGTAGAAGCTATTCCTTCCAATTCTAATCCTATGATAGGGCAAAAGGATGAGATTGTTTGGCTGGATTCACCAAATCATAGATTCTCGATCAAAGTAGCTTGGGAATAACTAAGATTTCATCATCCGATGGTTGAATGGCATGACATTGTGTGGTTCAAGAATGATGTTCCAAGACATTCGTTTCTTCTATGGGTGGCTGTCCAACAGAAACTCACAACTCAAGATAGACTTCATCGGTTTGGTATACATGGTCCCAATAAATGTTCACTCTGTCTCCGCAACAATGAAGATCACAACCACTTGTTCTTTGAATGCTCCTATACTAAAGCAATCTGGTGGGATGTTTGTGACAGATGCAACATTCCAAGAATGACAAAAGGATGGGATGAATGGATTCGATGGGTTACTGTCACTTGGCATGGCAAAAGTTTCGTCAATTTTTCTCGCAAACTGAGTTTCGCAGCTACAGTGTATCATATCTGGCAAGAACAGAATGCAAGGACCTTTGCAGGAATTTCCAGAACTTGAAATTTGGTCTTCGATCAAATCAAATGTATCATCCGTGATAAGCTTGATTTGATGAGGAACATTCTACCAACAGATGCAAACAAAAGGATCCAAAGAGCTTGGAGGGTCAATAACATAGATTCTTCATTTGATATTTAGCTGGTTGTATTGGTTTGCCTAATGAATCTAGTTAGGTTTTAGTTTTCTGTTCCGTGGCTAGCTTGTAGCCATCTGTTATTTTACGTTTCTATTCTCATTGTAAATCTTGGGTATGCCCCTTATAATCTTTGTATCGTTTTCTTTTAATACATACATCAACTTACCAAAAAAAAAGATTCAAAATAATTTCATGAAATTAATAAGAATTCTCGTGGTTCTTTTGATGTTAATCGGTTTTAAGTTAATAAACAATCACTTATTAACATTAATTAAAATGTATTTTTGTGTTTTGTCAAAATCTTAATCTAATGTTAATAAAATTTTAAACTTTTAGAAAATCATCTTACAATTAATTTTAAGTTTTGTATATTTTTTTATCCATGCCTATTTAATATTTAAAATTGTAATCTACATGCAAAGTTGCTCTTTTAGTATTAAATAAATTTCTTTCCTTCCACGCAAACAAACAAAAAAATATTTTTTTTCAAAAATACATCTTTATTTTAAATTACATATAATCAAGCCTCTAAATAATAATAATAATAATAATAATAATAATAAATCATATTTGTATAAATAAAAAAATAAAAATACAAGACAAATTTAGCATTTTTAAATACATAAATTCATGAAAAATAGTTTTGTTAATATCCTTGCATATATTTTTGGATTTAATAACTAGTTTATTAAATCAATGAGAACTTGACTTACATTTTATAAATATCAAAGATTACAAATTTATATGTAAGATATATTCCCGATATTAGAAGAAAGATGGGAAAAAAAATGTTTTGACATGAGAATGATTTGGTTTTAACCTGATAAGATAATGACCTCCTTATTGATGATGATTTTTTTAAAATTTTAGATAGATCAACGATTATAAAACATAACAATACCTTAGTTTATATCAGACAAATAAACAATACAACTTATTTTAGGTAAGTTGTACTGGGGGTGATATGTCCCTTCTATACACAACCAATTTTCTTATCTAAACTCTGAGATTAATTAGGGTTTATAGTGACCAAAATACTAGGTAGCGACTTTATCTTTTATTATTCTTATTATTGTTATTATTATTGATAAAGAACAACACCCTCGTTAGAAAAGATCCCACTATAGTATAACGATCATCGTAATGTCATACACATGTAACCATGATAATTATTGATCTCATTTGATGTGATTTGTTTGATTTTAACAAAGAACAACTTGATATGAATCTATGACTTTTAAACTTTCTATACATCATTATTCATAATGCTCACATGGAAATGCCAAAAAAGTTTTTTTGGCATATTTTGGACTATAATCTCCCATCTAGGCCTTTTTGTGTGATATTTTTGTCCCTTTAGAGAATTTCATAAGTTTGCTTATTGCAGAGGTAATACTAGTCAAATGTTATCATTTAAGAAGGAATTTCTTATGACTCAGACATGGAGAACAATGGATAATATTTGGAATTGTAATGAGATTGTCAAAAATAACCTTTCTTCATTTCAAATCCAAAATTATTTATGCCAATAAATGTTAGCTTTGTTTTAGGAAAACTGGTTGGTTAGCCTTAGAGAAGATGTGGTGGGACAAGTGGGACCATAACTCAAATGCATGTCATTTATCACCATTTCTATCATCAAATCATCTAATTTTTTTTTTACATAATTTTATTTCAAGCAAGATTTTCTCTTTGTGAGGTTTATATAAAGGTGGAATGGATTTTTATGAGTTTGGTCTCTTTATATTTATCAAGGGTGGATAAGGAATCTTTTTTAACTTCCGAAAAAATGGGATTGCTTCTAGTGTTTTCATAATTTATTTTAGAATCTGACTAAATTTTAGGTAATTTTGTTATCCAATCTTGGATGTAAATAAAATACCAATATATTTTCATAAAAACATCTTGTGATTTCAAATCAATAATAAGTTAATGAAAAGATACTTTATTGAAAATACAATGAAGTTTTGAAAACATGTGAAATAAAAGTACAAAAAATATGCTCTCAAATATTTTATTCATAAAATTCAACTAACAATAATGTTGTAGTATCTATCTCATCTTCACATTAGTCTCTCAACTCTAACATTTGAGACTTTTAAAGACTTTCAAAGCCAACTTGTTTACACCCTGGTATTAGTGTTGGAACAAATATAATCTAATAGTGAATGCTATATGTCCAATTATGCTAAAATGATTATCATTTTAGGCATGATGGTACTAGTTACATGTTAGGAACTTATTGTATTTCAATAGGACCTTAACCATGGTTAGATATCCTTTCTTTTCCAAGACTGAGCTTTGCAATCTTTTCTCCAGTGCTATCAATTTCTTTTTTATGATCTTTCTTTAACTATATTTCTTACTTAGTAACAAAGATGGATCAAAATGACATGCATAAAGTAAATCCTTTCTTAATCACAACAACATATCAATGCCTCTAGTCTAGAAGTTGAAAATTATCACATTAGAAAAACATTATTTCATTAGCATGTTGTCAACATTGAAGAAAGCCAATGGACTATTTGTGGTTATTTTTTTATTAAAACCTTTGTGTTTATTATTTACCTTTTGTTCCATTGTTTTCTATTATAATCCTTCATGACCTATATAATTATATGAAACTGTTTTTCTTATTAATGTAATTTTTTCTTCGTATTTTACAAGCCTAATGTCTTTGTTGCCATTGTCCTCAAAAGCTATTAGGAGAAGTAGAAACAAGTTATAACTCGTCGTTGTCACATTAAATGCAAATATGTTTCTCTTCCAAGTAAGCCAATGAAATGAACTATTAGCAAAGACTATTGGAGTATCAAGATAAGGTTATAATACATCTTATCAGTGTGCAAGAAGGGCCCAATCCAACCTCTTTTGGGTCATGAGGTGAGGACAACAAATAAAACAAAAGAATCCTTTTACAACTTCGAAACAACATGTACAACTACCTTTATATTTAGTTTCTATGATTAATGGATTGCATGGAAGGTTATAAATAAGCCTTGAATTAGTTCCGTAATATTTTATTTTCTTCTCTTGTTCTCATGGTAGAACATGAATTTAACATTATAGGCTTTTATTTTATTTTGTTAGCTACAAACCAAGACTTTTTTGGGCTTAGTTAATACTTTATTTTCAACTATGATCTAAGTTATGAGTTTTTCAGTTTAAAGTTTTTTGGGTCAGTTATATAAGTGAGCCAAATTAATTTACTAGGGTAAATCCATTAGGGTTAAGTTTTCAAGAAGTATTTAAACTCATGTAACCTAAATTTTTTGAGATTAGATCATAATTTTGATTGTGGGTTACATAATCACATGATCATGAGCTTCACATCACTTTGGGTTTGAAATATTTTTTTTATTGCCTTGTAATAGGTTTACACACATAATATTAGGATTTATTGAATACATGACATAGTAAAACACCTTAATTTATTGATCTCACAGTCTTCATATAGTTAGGTAGAGATTTAAAAGACATTTCAAAGTGACAATTGACATAAAAAACAAATGATATTCATTTCTTATCATGCTCTGTATAAAGAAACTAGAGATAGTATTGATTCTTTGGCTATGTAGCTTGGCAAAAGTGGACTCATAGGCATGGTTATGAAACCCAGCTCCACAAGTTGACTCAGGACTCGGGTCCTTGGCTAGGTTTTAAATGGATAAAAATCAGGTTTGTAATTAGCCCGGTCAAACTCAGATGACCCGTTGGGTTAACATGAAACTCAAGTGACCTAGTGTAACCTAGTAGAGACCTGACCTTTTTTATACTTTTCTTAACCTAAAAAATGTAAAATTAATTCATGAGTACTTAGCCTCACATATTTTTTTATAACCTACATTCACATGGACTGTTTATATATATATATGGGATAACTATATATAGCCTACATCCACGTTGTGAGTGTGCGGTTTCGTAACAATTGTCCTCCTAGACCAAGATTTCTAGGACAATTAAATGAACAAGAACTTATCTTTTATCATTAAAGGAGTTTGGAGCCACCACCTAGTATTTTAGTTATTAGAAACTCTAAGTGGTCTTCAGAGTCTAGATAAGGGGATTGATTGTGTATAGGGAGGACGTATCACTCCTAATACACCCTACTTAGGGTAATATGTATATTTCATTTGTCTGATTACTAAGATAATGTTTTGTTTTTCTAATCATTGATTTATTTATTAGTTAAAGGTGGTCCACCCCAATAGAGTGAGTTGTGACTTTATAGGTCAAGCCTAGTCATTCTGTGATTAAAAAAAAGAATTTTTTTTTTAATTTTTGAAATATATCTTACATGTAAGTTCATAACCTTGAATATTTTATAGACACAAAATAATTTTTTTAGTGTTTTTACAATGTAAGTGATGAGGACCAACCCAATACCAATATTAATCATGCCAAAAACCCCTTAATAGTGCCAAGAAGGCCAATTACAAAAGTTAGAATAAAAAAACTTAAAGAGGTATTGAATGAGTTTGTTCAAAATATATGGATCAAGATGGATCTAAAGGAACTTGAGGTCCCAAATGAGAATGAAGGATAGTCTCTAATCTAATTCATCTAATCCAAATTTAATGAGAACCCAACTGATTAGTACTTAAAAGTGCATTTTTATCAAGGTTTTATATCATCATTTTACACTTAAAGTGTCAATAACTCCTTAACTAAAGCATGTTTTATAATAACGTATCTAATAATATTAGATACCTTTAATTTATGGTAAATGTTCATTTTAAATGCAGGCCTATCATATAAACGAAAGGATTGATTGATGAATTTAAGAACTGAAATTGAAAGGACAAAGAGATGACATTTATCAATGACATTTTACAAAAGAAAGCTGAGATAATTTCCTACAACTTTCATGTTTCAAATGTCTCCAAATATGCCGCAAATTCAAGGAGAATAAGAAATTGGATACTAAGGAATTTTTTGCGGAATTAACAAGAAACGAAAATTTCAGGAGGATATAACCTGATTAATGGTCAATGACATTTTGGGCATGTGATGCGAACCTCGTGATCACATGGTCACGCAACCCACACGCAAAGATGCCAATTCCCGGAAAGCCAAGTAAATCAGGTTTGATAGGAGTGTGACACAAAGATAACTTGTACCTAGGCACCAGCACTATTGAAAACAGAAACCCCCACCCAACGAATATTGATTCACGAATGAGAAGTATAAGGATGACGCCACGAAGACAGTTGTTCTTCGATAAGTCGTTTTCAGTTCTTTAGAGAACCAAGGAAGGGAGATTATCCCACCAACACACAATAAGTGCAGCAAAGAAGTTTTATTAATATGAAAATTGCGTAACCTTTACATGTTTGGGTTATGCCTTTATTTATACTGAATTTGAACTTAAAGAAACCCTAATGGACCTCCCTTAGGTGGACTTATATGTAGCCCGCTTACTAACCTTTACATGTTTGGGTTATGCCTTTATTTATACTGAATTTGAACTTAAAGAAACCCTAATGGACCTCCCTTAGGTGGACTTATATGTAGCCCACTTACAATTGACCCAAATAAGTAATAATAACCCAAAAACTAAGAAGAAAATACTAAAAATACTAAAAATCCGAAAATACCATCCTAAATAAGCTAGAATCAGATTTGTCACCCTTAAGAAGTCCTAAACAAAATTGGAAAAATCTGATTTGAAAAATTTGTGTTGCTGCCCCCTTTAATGTCCTTGATTAGCTTGGAATTCCTTGTTTAACTTGGACAAATAAGAAAACAAATTTCCTCCTTTGTTGCTGATTTAATTACTTTCCTTCCTAAGTGAGGAAAAGCATTAAATAGTCCTCCCCTCTTTAGGAATAAGATTTGGCCAACTTCCTTACTTAGTTAGGAGAATAAATTGCTGACTCTTTATCCTTGTAGTATTAGAAAAGACAAGCCTAACAAGGCTGGTATTGGGCCGGACACATCAACCCCTTGTTCCACATGAATTGGGCTCTTCTTGGACCTGAACTAAATGAATTAAAGGCTGTCCTTCATGCTCCTTAAATGTTCCAAGCCTCTCTAGGTCCATTTTGTTCCATATATTCTGAACAAGCCCATTCAATGCTTCTTTAAGCTTCTTAGCCCTAGCTCTGGTAATTGGCCCAATTGGCACCTCCAATGGGTTGTTGGCATGATTATGCTTGGTGTTAGGCTGATCCGCATCATGTACATACACATGCTTTTTTCAAAAGTAAATATAAATAAATAAAAAGAGAGAGAGAGTGTGTGAGACTCCAGCTGGCCTACATATAGGTGTTATGATTGCCTTTCTAATTCCTCATCTATAAAACCCTCTTTTCCTTCCTTTCATTTCTACTCAACCCATACATTCAACAAATACAGAAGTGTGTAGTGCTTGACCGCTTTTTATGATCGGCTTGTTTTAACTCGCAAGTGCACGAGTGTACGATGTAGCAATTAACTCGGTAAGATCGAGGTCATATCCACAGAGAGCTAGATCTGGAAATTAAGCTAAGTAACAAAAAAAAACTCAAGAGAAATTAAATTAACAATAACTTGGTTGAAAATAATTGATGGATTTGTTTTCAAAGAAAAAAAAATGTAAATAGATTTTAAATGACAAGAAAAAGTAAGTCTTGGTCCAAATCAATTTTAATGGTGATGTATTGGTGATTTCTTCAACATATATAAGATAACTCAACCTAATATCAACGATGGTGATATTAGATCGGAAGATATTACAATGAAGATTAGAAAGATAAAGATTGATTATTGCTTAAGAATGAACAAGTACTTTCATATTAAGTAAGACATTGAATCAAGCAATCTCTATACCAAAACTAAAGTTTGTGCATAAAAATTCAAGATTATAACATTACCTAAATGATTTCTAAAATTTCTTTACAATAATAAATCATTCATGAAGAAAATAAGAAGATAAACATTAAGATTCATTCATATCCTAAAGAACTCACCTCAATCACCATTATCCTTGATTTGGATCCAAGAAAGAGTTTAGCCAACCATGATTATATATAAGAACACTTCAATAAACATGTAAGAACTTGAATCCAACTGAAATAATAAGTTTTACAAACTAAAGAACCGAAATCTATAAAGAAGAACACAATACAATTTCAGAAAAAATTCGGACACAAATCTGACTCTAACTTTGGACAGCAATTCGACCCTCTTAGAAGCTTTTTTTCGAGAAGTCTATTAGAGACATATTTATAGGAAATTATGTCACCTTTGAGATCATTAAAGAACAGCTCATTTGGACACCTGAGTCAAAAGTTATGGGCAAAACACCGAAAGGTGTTCTGAAAAATCAAATCAAGACAGCTTTATAACTATTTTGGTGCACGTTTTTCTTCCTCATTTATGAGGTGTCTCCTTCTTCTTTTTGACCCAAAATAATGTTAAAATATCCCCTCCAGCTTTCAATCCATGTGCTTACCTTCTTGGATCAATGGATTACCCAAAACAAATCAATTGTTATTTGTTGTGTGGACATGTAAGATCATGGATTGTGTTTGGGTTGATTTGGGGTTGATTTAGGGCTGATTTGGGGCTGATTTTGGGCTGAATTTGAGCATCAAATAAGTATACAAATGTACTTATTATTTGGGCTAAGATTGACATTGAAACCTTGAGTGTTTAATGGTTGAAGTTTGCACACAACATAAGGCAAGTTTGGGCTTGAAATAAATCATATGATATTCTTTTCTAGAATTGGAATAGAATTGATTTTTGGGACAAATTTGGAGCACTTATTTGAACCAAGATTTGCTTCAATCTTCAACTAAATGTCTCTTCAATTCTTTGTTCTGAATTCCGACGTTGAATTTTCTGAATTAATTCATTTAAGCTCCAAAAACCTATCGAAACATTAAAACAAACTTCATTACTAAAAAACACATCAATTATTATAAAAACAACCAAATAAAAACAATAAATACATATGTAAAATAAGAGACTTAAGGACACTTTTGATGCACAATCACACCCCCCAACTTAGATTTTGCTAGTCCTCAAGCAAAACAAAACATAAAACCTTTAAAATAAAAATAATAATAATAACAACCATAATTAGGCTCGATTCATCACACTTGAAGGACATATCATGCAAACATTGGTATCTTTAACTTAGTGTACACAATAGCAAATAAAAAAAATAAGCATACTCACATTCTCTAAATCAAACATCCATACAAAATTTCCAAATTCAGTCATATTTATCGTGCAACCAACATAATTGATTCATATGAAAACTCAACTTGTAATCTTCCCTTCTCACCAACACAAACAAGGTAGCAAACTAGAGAAATATCTATATATTTTTTTTCTTTCTTTTTTTCTTTCTTTATTTTTTTTTTAATAAGATATGATTTATTTTTTGTCTTTAAGTAGTCACTTCCCTTTTGACGCGAATACAAACATTTGTGATGAATGCACCCGGTTACTCACAAAGTCACAAACTTAAAGTGCTTTGCATACTCATATTTCAAGCTGCCGTTTGACGTAAAGATAAACATTTGTGATGAATACCCCTAGTTACTAAGCAACTCAAAACATTGGAGTAGATAGAACTTTGTACACATTTATTTATTTATTTATTTATGTAATGATTATTACTCTATTTACTTAAACCTTGTTTAGGACTAGATCAAAAGGGATAATCACAAGTAAAGCATCATACTCATCTTTCATGCATATTCACACAACTCACACAACTTTTACAAGGAAAGATGTACTTCAGTAATCTTAAAAAAAAGTATGCTATATCTTGCTTTATAAGATATTATCTATCCCAAATTAAAGCATGCAATGTTTAACACAATAATGAACCCAAAAAGGTAATGATGATCCTAAACAAGTCTCATTCACATACCAATGCAAGTATTTTTTTTTTTTTTAACAAGCATGGTTATCTCAAGCATTCAACATAATGAAATATCTAAAATTAAGTTTTACATTATCCTCAATGTAAAAGAGAAAGAGAAGAAAAGTATAAAGATTAGAAAATTGTTACTCCCCTTCTGTTTTCAAGGATGAATGTCTGATTGAATTGGGCATGAGCTGACTTCTTGCTTGATTTTTTTAACCTGCATATCACAACTAAAAGAAAACATTGATGTTTTTTTTTTTTGAAAATAAAGAACCTCACACCCCCCAACTTAAAATAATGCATTGTCCCGAATGCATGAACAAGAAAATATAAGAGATGGAAGAAACAAGAAAAAAATGAAAATGAAAATAAAAATAAAAATAAAAACTCATTACTTTTGATACTACAATGGTATTGGATCTTCAAGATCCAATGTCTCAACTTCAGCCACAACATTTTCAAGATAAAGTTTCAATCGATGACCATTTACTTTGAAAATATTTCCATTCTTGGGATTTTCTACCTCAAATGCACCATGCTCAGAGATGGATTTAATCACAAATGGACCAATCCATTTTGTCCTCAACTTCCCAGGAAAGAGATGTAATCGTGAATTATACAAGAGAACCTTTTGACCAACATGAAAGGATTTTCTAAGAATATGTTTATCATGCAAAGTTTTCATCTTATGTTTTGAAATTTTTGCATTTTCAAATGCATCATTTCTTAGCTCCTCTAATTCATCCAATTGAAGCTTTCTATTTTTGCCAACCTCATTTTCATTGTCATTGAATTGCCGAATGGCCCAATATGCACGGTGCTCAATCTCAACAGGGAGATGACAAGGCTTTCCATAAACTAGCCTATAAGGAGACATTCCTAAAGAGGTCTTATAAGCAGTGCGATATGCCCACAAAGCATCAACTAGTCGTAGGGACCAATCTTTACGGTTTGGATTGACTGTTTTCTCTAAAATGTTCTTGATCTCCCTATTTGCCAACTCAGCTTGGCCACTAGTCTGTGGGTGATAGGGGGTACTGACCTTGTGAATTACACCATATTTTCTCATCAAAATCCCAACGGGCTTGTTACAAAAATGTTTTCCCCCATCACTAATCATAGCCCGGGGCATGCCAAAACGAGAGAAAATATTTTCTTTCAAGAATTTGACCACAACTCGATGGTCATTGGTTCGAGATGCAATGGCCTCCACCCATTTAGACACATAATCAACAGCTACAAGGATGAATTGGTAACCAAATGAACTTGGAAAAGGTCCCATGAAATCAATCCCCCAACAATCAAATATTTCCAAAACAAGGATGGGGTTAAGGGGCATCATGTTACGCCTAGTGAGGCTACCTAGTCGTTGGCATCGGTCACATGCAACACAGAAGGCATGAACATCTTTAAACATGGTAGGCCAATAAAAACCACACTGCAAGATTTTGGCAATGGTTTTCTTGGAAGAGAAATGCCCACCACAGGCTAATGCATGACAAAAATTAATGACCCTTGGAATTTCATGATCAGGGATGCACCGCCTAATAATTTGGTCAGGACAATATTTAAATAGGTAGGGGTCATCCCAAAAAAAGGTGCGCACATTGCGCAAGAATTTTTGTTTGTCAAGTTTAGACCAATGAGAAGGAATCTGACTTGTGGCTAGGTAATTTGCTATGTCAGCATACCATGGAGAACCAATGTAAGAGACAGTACCTGCACAAAATAAATTTTCATCAGCAAAGAGTTCATTTATTGGAGATTCATCAATTATGGTCTTATAGCTTGAAAGACGAGACAAATGATCAGCTACTACATTCTCTACTCCCTTTTTATCTCGAATTTCAATGTTAAACTCTTGGAGTAGGAGGATCCATCGAATCAAACGTGGTTTGGCATCTTGTTTTGTGAGCAAATATTTCAATGCTGCATGATCAGTGAAAACAATAACAAGAGATCCAACCAAATAAGACCTAAACTTGTCTAATGCAAAGACCACAGCTAAGAGTTCTTTTTCAGTTGTAGTGTAATTCAATTGAGCATCATTCAAAGTCTTGCTAGCATAATATATGACATGAGGTTTCTTGTCTTTTCTTTGCCCTAAAACAGCCCCAACCGCAAAATCACTAGCATCACACATCAGTTCAAATGGTAAAGACCAATCAGGAGCTTGCATGATTGGTGCAGTTGTCAACAACCCTTTAAGCTTTTCAAAAGCTTCTTGACATTTTGATGTCCAATCAAATGGGACATCTTGTGACAACAAGTTACACAATGGTTTGGCAATGGTACTAAAAGAATGAATGAATCTTCGATAAAAACCAGCATGTCCTAAAAAAGATCTCACATCTTTCACAGTCTTAGGGGTAGTTAATTTTTGAATGACTTCCACTTTTGACTTATCTACCTCTATCCCTTTTGAAGAGACAATGTGACCTAAAACAATGCCATGTGTCACCATAAAATGACACTTCTCCCAATTGAGTACAAGATTGCTCTCTTCACACCTTTCAAGAACTTTTTCTAGATTCATTAGACACAACTCATAAGAATCCCCATAAACTGAAAAATCATCCATGAAAACTTCCAAAAAATTTTCCACCATGTCACTAAAGATACTCATCATACACCTTTGAAAAGTGGCTGGTGCATTACACAAACCAAAAGGCATTCTTCTATAAGCATAGGTACCAAAAGGACAAGTGAAAGTGGTTTTTTCTTGGTCTTCTAAAGAAATCTCAATTTGGTTGTAACCTGAGTATCCATCCAGAAAACAATAGAAAGCTCTTCCAGCTACTCTTTCAAGCACTTGGTCTAAAAATGGAAGCGGAAAATGGTCCTTCCTAGTCACCATGTTCAATTTACGATAATCAATGCACATACGCCATCCAGTTTGGATTCTAGTTGGTACCAGCTCATTATTTTCATTCTTCACTACCGTGACTCCAGATTTTTTAGGGACAACTTGGGTTGGACTAACCCATTTTGAGTTTGCAATAGGGTAAATGATACCTGCATCAAGTAGCTTAAGCACTTCACCTCTCACTACTTCCTTCATGTTTGGGTTCAATCGTCTTTGCATTTGCCTCACAGATTTAGCCTCTTCTTCAAGATAGATTCTATGTGTACATAAAAGAGGGCTAATTCCTTTCAAGTCAGTAATTTTCCACCCAATTGCTTTCTTGTGTTTTCTCACCACTCTCAAAAGTTTGTGTTCTTGCTCTATGCTAAGTTTTGATGAGATCACAATAGGATATGATTCATCTTCCCCTAGAAATGCATACTTAAGATCACTCGGTAAAGGCTTCCTTTCTAGTTTATCAGGCTGGACAAGAGATTCCTCAACTTTCACTTGGGGTGAAATCAAAGGCTCAAATGATGGGGTCCATTGACCTATTGACATAATAGGCATTGGATCTAGATAAGTCTCAAGTTCTCTTACTTCCTCATCAACACATTCCAAAGAACAAAATCTTTCATCATGAATTAAAGTTCTCTCCAATGGATCCTTGATCCACACTCTCTCAAAGTGTTCTTGACAAACTGTTTGGATGAAATCTACCTCTCTAATGTCCTCATGTTCCCCGATTTGTTTGGAGACATTGAATATGTTCATCTCCACAGTCATATTCCCAAAAGACAATTTCATCACCCCATTCCTACAGTTAATTAAGGCATTGGATGTAGCTAGGAAAGGTCTCCCTAAGATGACTGGGATGGGGGCATTAGAACCTTGAATTGGTGCGGTGTCTAACACTACAAAATCAACAGGAAAGTAGAATTTATCTACTTGGACCAACACATCCTCAACGATACCCCTAGGAATCTTGATTGACCTATCAGCTAATTGAAGGGTGATTCGAGTAGGCTTGATTTCTCCTAAACCTAATTGTTCGTAAACAGTGTAGGGTATTAAATTCACACTTGCTCCTAAATCCAACAAAGCTTGATCTATCTTATGACTTCCAATAATGCATGAAATGGTAGGACAACCAGGATCTTTGTATTTGGGAGGGGTCTTAAACTGGATGATGGCACTAGCATGTTCAGTTAGAAAGGCTCTTTCTTTCACATTCAATCTCCTTTTGACTGTGCATAAATCCTTAAGAAACTTTGCATAAGATGGAACTTGTTTAATTGCATCAAGGAGTGGAATATTGACTTTCACTTGTTTGAACAATTCATAGATTTCTGAGTTCATAAGATCTTGTTTAGGTTTCCCTAACCTTTGTGGAAATGGTGCTCTAGGAACAAATTCTAAATCACTCATTTTGACTCCAATTTTTCTTGAATCATCTCCTTTCTCACTCATCTCTTTCTCATTTATCTCACCTTCTTTGTCACTCAAACTCTCATTTGTCACTTGTGTTTTGATTCCCTCTTCACTTTCCCTAGATTTCTCCTCCACAATACCTTTAGGAATCCTAAAACCTACACCTTTGTCAACAATCTTTCCACTTCTAAGGGTAGTGATGGCTTGGACTTGTTCATGGTTTGAAGGTTCACTAGGTGAGGATTCACTCATGTGTACCTGACCTCTAGGATTGGGCATTGGTTGAGCTGGGATTTTTCCCTTCTCTTGAATGCTTAGTGATTGAGTCAACTTAGTTAGTTGACTTCGAATGTCATCTAAGGTCCTATTGGTCTGGTCTTGGAATTTGTAAACTTGGTTGTTGATTCCTCCTTGCGTTTGCATGAATTGTTGAAGAGTATCCTCTAAGGATCTCTTATGAGGTGGTTGGTATGTGTTATGTGTGGGAGCATGAAATGGTTGGGGTGGAGGTTGAAATGTTTGAGGTACTGAAGAGCCCTCATTTCTCCATCCAAAATTTGGGTGGTTCCTCCATCCAGGATTATAGGTCTCAGAGTAGGGATTGCCTACTTGGTTTGGAAATGGCTTTCTAACATTACTTGAATCAGAAGTTTGGCCATATAGCACTTCCTTGAAGGCTGGAATGGTAGGACACTCAGTTGTCCTATGCCCTTTGCTCTCACAAACAACACAACTTTCCTCTTGTTGTTCACTTATGACATGCACTTTTTTAATCTCAAGAGACTCTACTTTCCTAGCCAATGAGGCTAATCTAGCATTGAGGTCATCAGTCTCTTTCAATTGAAACTTCCCACTTGAATGAGAAATGGTGTTTCTAGACTCAACATGAACTGGGAGAGAAGTCTCCCATTGCTTTGTGTTTTCAGCCAATTGATCAAAAAAATCAAAGGCCTCACTTGGTTCTTTGTCATAAAACTCACCATTACACATGGTTGACACTAGCTTTTTAAAATCTGCGGTAAGAGAGTCATAAAAGAAACTCACTAACCTCCACATCTCAAAACCATGATGAGGGCATGCATTTAACAAGTCTTTGAACCTTTCCCAAGCTTGGTGAAATGACTCATTTGGACTACAAGAAAAATTCATCATTTGACGTTGTAAGGCTGCTGTCCTATGAGTGGGGAAGTATTTTTTCAAAAATTCAGCTTGCATTTCTCTCCATGTACCTATAGACCTAGGACGCAAGGAGTTTAGCCAAAGCTTGGCTTTATCCTTTAGAGAGAATGGGAACAATTTAAGCCGAATGGTTTCCTCGGTGCATGTTCTATCAATAAAAGTATTACATACCTCTTCAAAGTCTTTAATGTGTATGTATGGATTTTCAGAATCCATACCATGAAATGTGGGAAGAAGTTGAATCATGCCCGGTTTCAAATTGAAAGCTTGTTGGTTAAGAGGTAAGATAATACACGAAGGTGTACTTTGTCTAGCCGGGTGAAGATACTCTCTAAGAGTTCGAAAATTAGGTTGATCATTGAATTGTGGAGGTCCATTACCTTGAACACTCCCTTCACCCTCTACATCTTCAACATTAGCCATGATAAAATAATAATAATAATAATAATAATATAACAATTATATGAATATGAAAGGAAAGGAAAGAAAAAAAATGCAAATAAAAGTAATAGCTCAAAAATAAAAATACAACAAATTAAGAAATTCACTCTCCAACTAATAAGCACTATTAACAACAATAAACATTAAAAGATAATTATAAGAAGCTTGAATAAAAAGGCGGTGATACCGGCCAAGCACTTTAGACAATAAATAAAAACAATATCAACCAAATAAAATGAAATAAACAAGAAAAATATTAGCAACTAATAAGAATAGAAAATAAAAGAAAAATGGTTGAACCAACCAAAATCCAACAATTAATAGTCCAATATCCAAAACGTTAAGGTCAAATTTTTTTTAGGCGGTAAAACCAACCACTTGATTTGTTTTAATTTTTTTTTTTAGGCGGTAAAACCAGCCAATTAAATTTTTTTTATATGATTTTTTTTTAGTTTTCCAATAATCAAATCTAAATTTGTTACCTTTGCTTGCTAGCTCCCCGGCAACGGCGCCAAAATTGCTTGACCGCTTTTTATGATCGGCTTGTTTTAACTCGCAAGTGCACGAGTGTGCGATGTAGCAATTAACTCGGTAAGATCGAGGTCATATCCATAGAGAGCTAGATCTGGAAATTAAGCTAAGTAACAAAAAAAACTCAAGAGAAATTAAATTAACAATAACTTGGTCTCGAATGCATGAACAAGAAAATATAAGAGATGGAAGAAAGAAGAAAAAAATGAAAATGAAAATAAAAATAAAAACTCATTACTTTTGATACTACAATGGTATTGGATCTTCAAGATCCAATGTCTCAACTTCAGCCACAACATTTTCAAGATAAAGTTTCAATCGATGACCATTTACTTTGAAAATATTTTCATTCTTGGGATTTTCTACCTCAAATGCACCATGCTCAGAGATGGATTTAATCACAAATGGACCAATCCATTTTGTCCTCAACTTCCAAGGAAAGAGATGTAATCGTGAATTATACAAGAGAACCTTTTGACCAACATGAAAGGATTTTCTAAGAATATGTTTATCATGTAAAGTTTTCATCTTATGTTTTGAAATTTTTGCATTTTCAAATGCATCATTTCTTAGCTCCTCTAATTCATCCAATTAAAGCTTTCTATTTTTGCCAACCTCGTTTTCATTGTCATTGAATTGCCGAATGGCCCAATATGCACGGTGCTCAATCTCAACAGGGAGATGACAAGGCTTTCCATAAACTAGCCTATAAGGAGACATTCCTAAAGAGGTCTTATAAGCAGTGCGATATGCCCACAAAGCATCAACTAGTCGTAGGGACCAATCTTTACAATTTGGATTGACTGTTTTCTCTAAAATGTTCTTGATCTCCCTATTTGCCAACTCAACTTGGCCACTAGTCTGTGGGTGATAGGGGGTACTGACCTTGTGAATTACACCATATTTTCTCATCAAAATCCTAACGGGCTTGTTACAAAAATGTTTTCCCCCATCACTAATCATAGCCCGGGGCATGCCAAAATGAGAGAAAATATTTTCTTTCAAGAATTTGACCACAACTCGATGGTCATTGGTTCGAGATGCAATGACCTCCACCTATTTAGACACATAATCAACAGCTACAAGGATGAATTGGTAACCAAATGAACTTGGAAAAGGTCCCATGAAATCAATCCCCCAACAATCAAATATTTCCAAAACAAGGATGGGGTTAAGGGGCATCATGTTATGCCTAGTGAGGCTACCTAGTCGTTGGCATCGGTCACATGTAACACAGAAGGCATGAACATCTTTAAACATGGTAGACCAATAAAAACCACACTGCAAGATTTTGGCAATGGTTTTCTTGGAAGAGAAATGCCCATCACAGGCTAATGCATGACAAAAATTAATGACCCTTGGAATTTTGTGATCAGGGATGCACCGCCTAATAATTTGGTTAGGACAATATTTAAATAGGTAGGGGTCATCCCAAAAGAAGGTGCGCACATTGCGCAAGAATTTTTGTTTGTCAAGTTTAGACCAATGAGAAGGAATCTGACTTGTGGCTAGGTAATTTGCTATGTCAGCATACCATGGAGAACCAATGTAAGAGACAGTACCTGCACAAAATAAATTTTCACCAGCAAAGAGTTCATTTATTGGAGATTCATCAATTATGGTTTTATAGCTTGAAAGACGAGACAAATGATCAGCCACTACATTCTCTACTCCCTTTTTATCTCAAATTTCAATGTTAAACTCTTGGAGTAGGAGGATCCATCGAATCAAACGTGGTTTGGCATCTTGTTTTGTGAGCAAATATTTCAATGCTGCATGATCAGTGAAAACAATAACAAGAGATCTAACCAAATAAGACCTAAACTTGTCTAATGCAAAGACCACAACTAAGAGTTATTTTTCAGTTGTAGTGTAATTCAATTGAGCATCATTCAAAGTCTTGCTAGCATAATATATGACATGAGGTTTCTTGTCTTTTCTTTGCCCTAAAACAGCCCCAACCGCAAAATCACTAGCATCACACATCAGTTCAAATGGTAAAGACTAATCAGGAGCTTGTATGATTGGTGCAGTTGTCAACAACCCTTTAAGCTTTTCAAAAGCTTCTTGACATTTTGATGTCCAATCAAATGGGACATCTTGTGACAACAAGTTACACAATGGTTTGGCAATGGTACTAAAAGAATGAATGAATCTTCGATAAAAACTAGCATGTCCTAAAAAGGATCTCACATCTTTCACAGTCTTAGGGGTAGTTAATTTTTGAATGACTTCCACTTTTGACTTATCTACCTCTATCCCTTTTGAAGAGACAATGTGACCTAAAACAATGCCATGTGTCACCATAAAATGACACTTCTCCTAATTGAGTACAAGATTGCTCTCTTCACACCTTTCAAGAACTTTTTCTAGATTCATTAGACACAACTCATAAGAATCCCCATAAACTGAAAAATCATCCATGAAAACTTCTAAAAAATTTTTCACCATGTCACTAAAGATACTCATCATACACCTTTGAAAAGTGGTTGGTGCATTACACAAACCAAATGGCATTCTTCTATAAGCATAAGTACCAAAAGGACAAGTGAAAGTGGTTTTTTCTTGGTCTTCTAAAGAAATCTCAATTTGGTTGTAACCTGAGTATCCATCCAGAAAACAATAGAAAGCTCTTCCAGCTACTCTTTCAAGCACTTGGTCTAAAAATGGAAGCAGAAAATGGTCCTTCCTAGTCACCATGTTCAATTTATGATAATCAATGCACATACGCCATCCAGTTTGGATTCTAGTTGGTACCAGCTCATTATTTTCATTCTTCACTACCGTGACTCCAGATTTTTTTGGGACAACTTGGGTTGGACTAACCCATTTTGAGTTTGCAATAGGGTAAATGATACCTGCATCAAGTAGCTTAAGCACTTCACCTCTCACTACTTCCTTCATGTTTGGGTTCAATCGTCTTTGCATTTGCCTCACAGATTTAGCCTCTTCTTCAAGATAGATTCTATGTGTACATAAAAAAGGGCTAATTCCTTTCAAGTTGGTAATTTTCCACCCAATTGCTTTCTTGTGTTTTCTCACCACTCTCAAAAGTTTGTGTTCTTGCTCTATGCTAAGTTTTGATGAGATCACAATAGGATATGATTCATCTTCCCCTAGAAATGCATACTTAAGATCACTCGGTAAAGGCTTCCTTTCTAGTTTATCAGGCTGGATAAGAGATTCCTCAACTTTCACTTGGGGTGAAATCAAAGGCTCAAATGATGGGGTCCATTGACCTATTGACATAATCGGCATTGGATCTAGATAAGTCTCGAGTTCTCTTACCTCCTCATCAACACATTCCAAAGAACAAAATCTTTCATCATGAATTAAAGTTCTCTCCAATGGATCCTTGATCCACACTCTCTCAAAGTGTTCTTGACAAACTGTTTGGATGAAATCTACCTCTCTAATGTCCTCATGTTCCCCGATTTGTTTGGAGACATTGAATATGTTCATCTCCACAGTCATATTCCCAAAAGACAATTTCATCACCCCATTCCTACAGTTAATTAAGGCATTGGATGTAGCTAGGAAAGGTCTCCCTAAGATGACTGGGATGGGGGCATTAGAACCTTGAATTGGTGCGGTGTCTAACACTACAAAATCAACAGGAAAGTAGAATTTATCTACTTGGACCAACACATCCTCAACGATACCCCTAGGAATCTTGATTGACCTATCAGCTAATTGAAGGGTGATTCAAGTAGGCTTGATTTCTCCTAAACCTAATTGTTCGTAAACAGTGTAGGGTATTAAATTCACACTTGCTCCTAAATCCAACAAAGCTTGATCTATCTTATGACTTCCAATAATGCATGAAATGGTAGGACAACCAGGATCTTTGTATTTGGGAGGGGTCTTAAACTAGATGATGGCACTAGCATGTTCAGTCAGAAAAGCTCTTTCTTTCACATTCAATCTCTTTTTGACTATGCATAAATCCTTAAGAAACTTTGCATAAGATGGAACTTGTTTAATTGCATCAAGGAGTGGAATATTGACTTTCACTTGTTTGAACAATTCATAGATTTCTGAGTTCATAAGATCTTGTTTAGGTTTTCATAACCTTTGTGGAAATGGTGCTCTAGGAACAAATTCTAAATCACTCATTTTGACTCTAATTTTTCTTGAATCATCTCGTTTCTCACTCATCTCTTTCTCATTTATCTCACCTTCTTTGTCACTCAAACTCTCATTTGTCACTTGTGTTTTGATTCGCTCTTCAACAATTTTTCCACTTCTAAGGGTAGTGATGGCTTGGACTTGTTCATGGTTTAAAGGTTCACTAGGTGAGGATTCACTCATGTGTACCTGACCTCTAGGATTGGGCATTGGTTGAGCTGGGATTTTTCCCTTCTCTTGAATGCTTAGTGATTGAGTCAACTTAGCTAGTTGACTTTGAATGTCATCTAAGGTCCTATTAGTCTGGTCTTGGAATTTGTAAACTCGGTTGTTGATTCCTCCTTGCGTTTACATGAATTGTTGAAGAGTATCCTCTAAGGATCTTTTATGAGGTGGTTGGTATGTGTTATGTGTGGGAGCATGAAATGGTTGGGGTGGAGGTTGAAATGTTTGAGGTACTGAAGAGCCCTCATTTCTCCATCCAAAATTTAGGTGGTTCCTCCATCTAGGATTATAGGTCTCAGAGTAGGGATTGCCTACTTGGTTTGGAAATGGCTTTCTAACATTACTTGAATCAAAAGTTTGGCCATATAGCACTTCCTTGAAGGCTGGAATGGTAGGAAACTCTGTTGTCCTATGCCCTTTGCTCTCACAAACAACACAACTTTCCTCTTGCTGTTCACTTATGACATGCACTTTTTTAATCTCAAGAGACTCTACTTTCCTAGCTAATGAGGCTAATCTAGCATTGAGGTCATCAGTCTCTTTCAATTGAAACTTCCCACTTGAATGAGAAATGGTGTTTCTAGACTCAACATGAACTGGGAGAGAAGTCTCCCATTGCTTTGTGTTTTCAGCCAATTGAACAAAAAAATCAAAGGCCTCACTTGGTTCTTTGTCATAAAACTCACCATTACACATGGTTGACACTAGCTTTTTAAAATCTGCGGTAAGAGAGTCATAAAAGAAACTCACTAAACTCCACATCTCAAAACCATGATGAGGGCATGCATTTAACAAGTCTTTGAACCTTTCCCAAGCTTGGTGAAATGACTCATTTGGACTACAAGAAAAATTCATCATTTGACGTTGTAAAGCTGCTGTCCTATGAGTGGGGAAGTATTTTTTCAAAAATTCAGCTTGCATTTCTCTCCATGTACCTATAGACCTAGGACGCAAGGAGTTTAGCCAAAGCTTGGCTTTATCCTTTAGAGAGAATGGGAACAATTTAAGCCAAATGGTTTCCTCGGTGCATTTTCTATCAATAAAAGTATTACATACCTCTTCAAAGTCTTTAATGTGTATGTATGGATTTTCAGAATCCATACCATGAAATGTGGGAAGAAGTTGAATCAAGCCCAGTTTCAAATTGAAAGCTTGTTGGTTAAGAGGTAAGATAATACACGAAGGTGTACTTTGTCTAGCCGGGTGAAGATACTCTCTAAGAGTTCGAAAATTAGGTTGATCATTGAATTGTGGAGGTCCATTACCTTGAACACTCCCTTCACCCTCTACATCTTCAACATTAGCCATGATAAAATAATAATAATAATAATAATAATAATAATAATAATAATATAACAATTATATGAATATGAAAGGAAAGGAAAGAAAAAAAATGCAAATAAAAGTAATAGCTCAAAAATAAAAATACAACAAATTAAGAAATTCACTCTCCAACTAATAAGCACTATTAACAACAATAAACATTAAAAGATAATTATAAGAAGCTTGAATAAAAAGGCGGTGATACCGACCAAGCACTTTAGACAATAAATATAAGAAAAATAACAACAATAAACATTTAAAAAATAATTATAACAAGCATGAATAAACAAAAGGCGGTAATACTTGCCAAGCACTTCAAACAATAAATATAAGAAAAATAATCATAACAAAACAACAAAATAAAAAGGAAATAAACAAGAGGCGGTAATACCGACCAAGCACTTTAGACAATAAATATAAGAAAAATAACAACAATAAACATTAAAAGATAATTATAACAAGCATGAATAAAAAAAACAAAGGCGGTAATACCGGCCAAACACTTTAGACAATAAATAAAAACAAAACAACAAAATAAAATGAAATAAACAAGAAAAATATTAGAAACTAATAAGAATAGACAATAAAAGAAAAATGGTTGAACCAACCAAAATCCAACAATTAATAGTCCAGTCCACAATCCAATATCCGAAATGTTAAGGTCAATTTTTTTTTTTTGAGGCGGTAAAACCAACCAATTTAATTTTTTTTATATGATTTTTTTTTTAGTTTTCCAATAATCAAATCTAAATTTGTTACCTTTGCTTGCTAGCTCCCCGACAACGGCGCCAAAATTGCTTGACCGCTTTTTATGATCGGCTTGTTTTAACTCGCAAGTGCACGAGTGTGCGATGTAGCAATTAACTCGGTAAGATCAAGGTCATATCCACAGAGAGCTAGATCTGGAAATTAAGCTAAGTAACAAAAAAAACTCAAGAGAAATTAAATTAGCAATAACTTGGTTGAAAATAATTGATGGATTTGTTTTTAAAGATAAAAAAAAATGTAAATAGATTTTAAATGACAAGAAAAAGTAAGTCTTGATCCAAATCAATTTTAATGGTGATGTATTGGTGATTTCTTCAACATATATAAGATAACTCAACCTAATATCAACGATGGTGATATTAGATCTGAAGATATTACAATGAAGATTAGAAAGATGAAGATTGATTATTGCTTAAGAATGAACAAGTACTTTCATATTAAGTAAGACATTGAATCAAGCAATCTCTATACCAAAACTAAAGTTTGTGCATAAAAATTCAAGATTATAACATTACCTAAATGATTTCTAAAATTTCTTTACAATAATTAATCATTCATGAAGAAAATAAGAAGATAAACATTAAGATTCATTCATATCCTAAAGAACTCACCTCAATCACCATTATCCTTGATTTGGATCCAAGAAAGAGTTTAGCCAACCATGATTATATATAAGAACACTTCAATAAACATGAAAGAACTTGAATCCAACTGAAATAATAAGTTTTACAAACTAAAGAACCGAAATCTATAAAGAAGAACACAATACAATTTCAGAAAAAATTCGGACACAAATCTGACTCTAATTTTGGACAGCAATTCGACCCTCTTAGAAGCTTTTTTTGGAGAAGTCTAAGAGAGACATATTTATAGGCAATTCTGTCACCTTTCCAGAACATTAAAGAACAGCTCATTTGGACACCTGAGTCAAAAGTTATGGGCAAAACACCAAAAGGTATTCTGAAAAATCAAATCAAGACAGCTTTACAACTACTTTGGTGCACGTTTTTCTTCCTCATTTATGAGGTGTCTCCTTCTTCTTTTTGACCCAAAATAATGTTAAAATATCCCCTCCAGCTTTCCATCCATGTGCTTGCCTTCTTGGATCAATGGATTGCCCAAAATAAATCAATTGTTATTTGTTGTGTGGACATGTAAGATCATGGATTGTGTTTGGGTTGATTTGAAGGGTGATTTGGGGTTGATTTAGGGCTGATTTGGGGCTGAATTTGGGCTGAATTTGAGCATCAAATAAGTATACAAATGTACTTATTATTTGGGCTAAGATTGACATTGAAACCTTGAGTGTTTAATGGTTGAAGTTTGCACACAACATAAGGCAAGTTTGGGCTTGAAATAAATCATATGATATTCTTTTCTAGAATTGGAATAGAATTGATTTTTGGGACAAATTTGGAGCACTTATTTGAACCAAGATTTGATTCAATCTTCAACTAAATGTCTCTTCAATTCTTTTTTTCTGAATTCCGACGTTGAATTTTCTGAATTAATTCATTTAAGCTCCAAAAACCTATCGAAACATTAAAACAAACTTCATTACTAAAAAACACATCAATTATTATAAAAACAACCAAATAAAAACAATAAATACATATGTAAAATAAGAGACTTAATGACACTTTTGATGCACAATCACACCCCCCAACTTAGATTTTGCTAGTCCTCAAGCAAAACAAAACATAAAACCTTTAAAATAAAAAAAAAATAATAACAACCATAATTAGGCTCGATTCATCACACTTGAAGGACCTATCATGCAAACATTGGTATCTTTAACTTAGTGTACACAATAGCAAATAAAGAAAAATAAGCATACTCACATTCTCTAAATCAAACATCCATACAAAATTTCCAAATTCAGTCATATTTATCGTGCAACCAACATAATTGATTCATACGAAAACTCAACTTGTAATCTTCCCTTCTCACCAACACAAACAAGGTAGCAAACTAGAGAAATATCTATATATTTTTTTTCTTTTTTTTTTTTTTTTTTTTTTTTTTTTTTTTTTTTTTTTGAAGATATGATTTATTTTTTGTCTTTAAGTAGTCACTTCCCTTTTGACGCGAATA
The DNA here is from genome assembly GCF_000495115.2 of Populus euphratica. Taxonomy (NCBI): domain Eukaryota; kingdom Viridiplantae; phylum Streptophyta; class Magnoliopsida; order Malpighiales; family Salicaceae; genus Populus; species Populus euphratica. The sequence continues at coordinate 12,008 of NW_011501045.1, read as the reverse complement.
CAAACATTTGTGATGAATGCACCCGGTTACTCACAAAGTCACAAACTTAAAGTGCTTTGCATACTCATATTTTAAGCTGCCGTTTGATGTAAAGATAAACATTTGTGATGAATACCCCTAGTTACTGAGCAACTCAAAACATTGGAGTAGATAGAACTTTGTATACATTTATTTATTTATTCGTGTAATAATTATTACTCTATTTACTTAAACCTTGTTTAGGACTGGATCAAAAGGGATAATCACAAGTAAAGCATCATACTCATCTTTCATGCATAATCACACAACTCACACAACTTTTACAAGGAAAGATGTATTTCAGTAATCTTAAAAAAAAGTATGTTATATCTTGCTTTATAAGATATTATCTATCCCAAATTAAAGTATGCAATGTTCAACATAATAATGAATCCAAAAATATAATGATGATCCTAAACAAGTCTCATTCACATACGAATGCAAGTTTTTTTTTTTTTAACAAGCATGGTTATCTCAAGCATTCAACATAATGAAATATCTAAAATTAAGTTTTACATTATCCTCAATGTAAAAGAGAAAGAGAAGAAAAGTATAAAGATTAGAAAATTGTTACTCCCCTTCTATTTTCAAGGATGAATGTCTGATTGAATTGGGCATGAGCTGACTTCTTACTTGATTTTTTTGTAACCTGCATATCACAACTAAAAGAAAACATTGATGTTTTTTTTTTTTTTAAAATAAAGAACCTCTTGATGTGTTGCACACCTCCTCAAATTCCTTTAAATGCAAGTATGGATTTTCCAATTCTAAACCATGAAAAGAAGGTAAAAGTTGAATAATATCTGGTTTAAAATTAAAACGAGATGCATGAGGATGAAAAACTATGCATGATGGTGCACTTGTTCTTGTGGGATTCATGTCGTCTCTAAGTGTTCTAGCATCACTTGTTCTTGTGGGATTCATGTGGTCTCTAAGTGTTCTAGCACGGTTATTCTCATTATTTTCATTATGAAGTGATTGATTATCTTCTTCAGCCATATTTTCTAAAAATGATGAGGATACCCTACAAAGTCTACCACTTGATGTGTGTGACCACACTCTCATGCACGTGTAGGAATAAAATAAAAAAAGAAGAAGAAAGCAAAAGAAGAAGAAAGCATTTAAAATGAACATTTACCACAAATTAAAGGTATCTTATATTATTAGATATATTATTATAAAACATACTTTAATTAAGGAGTTATTGATACTTCAAGTGCAAAATGATGATATAAAACCATGATAAAAATGCACTTTCAAGTACTAATCAGTCATTGTAACTACTCATAATATTTTTATTTCATCAATCACATATATAATTCATTTTTTTTCTCTTAATTTGATTTTTTTAAGCCAATGTATGAGTTTTTTGGGTTAAGGTTATATGATTTAGTTTAGAGTTTGTGTTAATTTTGATTATTAAGATATTAACTATAAAATACAGTAATTAAGTTTTAAAATGGTATTATTTAGGGCTAAATATTTTATAAGTTTCTGCTGATAATGTTTGAGTTGGAATTGCATTTTCTTAGTTTAAGAATTTGTTGGTTACACGCAGCTGCCATTTATATCACTATTGAAATTAAAATTTCACAAATCTAGCATCTTTCTCTTTTCAACTCTTCACCCACTATGAGAAGTAGCAATGTTATTGTAACTACTTATAATGTCTTTATTTTATCAATCATATATATAATCCATTTTTTTTCTTTTAATTTGATTTTTTAAGACAATGTATGAGTTTTTTGGGTTAAGGTTATATGATTTAGTTTAAATTTTATGTTAAATTTGGTTATTAAGATGTTAACTACAAATTATGTTAATCAGATATAAAATACATTAATTAAGTTTTAAAATGGTATTATTTAGGGCTAAATATTTTATAGGTTTCTGCTAATAATGTTTAAGTTGGAATTGTACTTTTTTAGTTTAAGAATTTGTTGATTTTGGTTAAATTAACTTTCAACCATTCTGACCTGAATATGTTGAGCTAGATAAGTTCATTTAATGAAAACTCAATTGTTTTGACTTCCTGACTCGAAGATCTATCAGAATACCAAATTTCAACAGAAAAAGAGCTCATATGAGAAAAATATGATTTTTCTAAGATGACTCATGAATTATGTCAACAGACAGATTCTGTGAAGAAACAAATCCAAAATACTTTCCAAAGTATCCAAACCTATATCCAAGTTTTTATTTCGGTAATTTCACTTCTCTAAATCCAAAGTCAAAGCTTGTAGATTTTATGCAAGACTATTTTTTTTAAGAAAAAATAGTTATTTAAATACTTAAATATAAATTGTCTACTTAGAAAAGAATAATTTTATAGGAAAGAGGGATTAGGGTTTCCTATCAAATAAAAAGAAAGAGACAAAGAAATCAAAAAAGAGAAAGGAAAAACACACTCTTT
>NW_011501045.1:446-9515 GCF_000495115.2 Populus euphratica | reverse complement strand
CTCTTTCCTTAAAAAACAAAATCAAAAAGACAAAACTCGTCTCTTTTATTTTGTTTAGAGGGTCTCTTTTAAAAAATATTAATTTTTTTGTTATGTGTTTAATTTTTGGAGTGGTTTTTTTTTAACTTTTATATAGATAAATTATGTTTTTGAAAATAAAAAATATTTATTTTTAGATGATATTCTTAATATGCATAGTTTTACACGTTATTCTTTTTTTATTCAATCAATTTAATGTTTTATTTTTCAAGATTCGATATCTTAAGCTACATTTGTCTCTCGGTTTTTCAAGTTTTGTTTTTAGATGTCATTAATGATTTTGTATTGATTTATTATGTGTGCATAAACTTTTTGATTTGTTGTATTTTTTTGAACTACCTAAAATACATTGAAAAAACCTATATAAATAATTATTTATAAAAAATAAAAATATTTAACCGCAATAAAGTGCAGGTCACATAACTAGGATATAGTGATATTAAGTGATTAGTACTTAAAATGTATTTTTATCAAGGTTTTGTATTATTATTTTACATTTGAAGTATCAATAACTCTTTAACTAAAACATGTTTTATAATAACAAGTATGATACCATAAAATACCTTTTATTTATAGTAAATGTTCATCTTAAATGCAGGCCTATCACATAAATAAAAGGATTGACTGATGAGTTGAATTATTGAAATTGAAAGGATAAAGAGAGGGTCAAACTTAGAAAAGAGATACTGATGTAGTCCAAACTAAAACACTGTTTTATAATTAGGTCATATCTGGAGCTGTTGATCTCAGATTTATGTCTGCTTTATATGGATGGAAAGCTAAGATATAGGCTTAAAACTTTCATAGGACGTCAAGACTTAATTATGCTGTTTGAAAGTCCAAATCTTAGTAACAACGTAGAAGTTCAAATCTGTCCTGCAGTTTAGATACTGTTCAGTGTTTAGCTCATATCTTCAGTTCTAGAAGTCTAAATGACCCTAAATTTTTTGCTAGAAAGCTGAAACAATTTTCTAGAACTTTCATGTGGAGGTTTGGTTCAAATTCTGACATTATCAATGACGTTTTAAGAATATAAGGATTGTCACTAAGTCAAAATGTGGCCACCCACTCATCAATTAGTCATCAAAATAATAGTTCCTAATTTTGGCCTATAAAAGGAGGCATTTATCATGCATTTAAGCATCTTGATTTCCAGATCAAGATCATGCTCTTTCTTTCTCTCTTTGCATTTTTGTAATGCTTAAGTTTTGCTTTCACTAATATCTTGGTTATGCCTTTCATTTCCTTTTCTTTACTTTGTTAACTTTTATCTTATTTATGTTCTTATCTTGTTTATTTATGTTTCTCTGCTTTATTATGTTTAGCTAAGTTTATTATGTTAAGGTGAAAAAGTTACACTAATGGTGTAAGAATAAGTATAGTGTAGACTTAACATGGACTTTAATGTTTGATATTAACATGTTTTGTATTTGTTATCTTGTTCACTCTTAATATTTTGCTTGTTAAATGGTTAATCTAGATATATGTTTGATGCAATCATATTATTTGATAGTTTCACCCATATTTAACTAGTGTTTTACCTATATTTTATGTATAAAATACCTTTATATTTTTTGTTTTATGTTTTGAAGGCACTTTTGAATGAAAGATGCAAAAATGAGTAAATTGGAGGTAATTGACAGATTTGACCTTCAGTCAATGTTTTGTGTAGAGCGTAAAGTCAAGTCTTTGTGTAGAGCGTAAGCTCTAGAGGTCGAAATGAAGTGATTCCAATGGCATTAAAAAGCTAACATCCATACTTTTCTAGACATGTAAGGCAAGAAAATAAATTAAAGAAGAGTATGGAAATTGCAGCCTTCAAAGTCAAATATCACAATCTGACAGTGTTGACCTTGGTCATTCGGACTTGAATATCTAGAGCTAGAGAAGTCCAATTGATGTAAACTTATTTTTTTTGGATTCCTAAATCAAATACCTATAAATGCTCCAAGTTTCAGCTAAAAACGATGTCATATTAGGGAGATATGATTTTTTCAAAGATGACAATTGAATTCTGTCACCAAACAGGTTTCACGAAGAAATAAGTCCAAATTACATTCCAAAGCATCTAAACCGATATTCATGTTTTTATTTCAGCAACTTAGCTCCACCAAGTCAAAGCTTGAAGATTTCATGCAAGGCTATTTCTTTTTAAGTCAAAGCTTGAAGATTTCATGCAAGGTGACACTACCAAAAGATTGATGTCTTCTCCCAAATGCAGGAGTGTCGAAGTAATAAATAACCTAGCAAGACCGGGGTCGAACCACAAGGATGTTAATTGTATAAATTATAGATGATAATAATACAAAAACAACAATAATAATAGTAGTACTAATACTACTACTACTACTAATAAGAATAATAAAAATAATAAAGAAAAAGAAGGAAAAGAAGAAGAAAAAAAAGATGAGAACTTTGAGATGGAAGATCAATGTAAGGGTTAAACAATGATAACAACAAATGTAAAGGTTAGAGGATCCACTAATGGTATGTCAAACAAGTATAGTATAAACTCTTGTTATTCAATTGGAAACCACACACAAATAAGGTTTCAATCAGATTATAAATTGTTAACATGATTACATTAGTTATCTTATTCGATAAATGCTAATACTTGTAAATATTGTTAGGCATTCATGATTATAACTTATGTTAACAACAAATCAAGTTCCTTTCATAGCTTAGGTGTCGGTTATACCATACAGTATGAGCTATGAGAGTGTCAAGTATTTGTTGTACCAAGTGTTATACAACATAAATCTAGATTAGTCATTTAACAAGCAAAGTATCAAAGAGAACAAGATAACAAATACAAAACATGTTAGTATCAAACATTAAGGTCCATGTTGAGTTTACACTAATTCTTACAATATTAGTGTAGCCTTTTCACCTTGACATAATAAACTTACCTAACATAATGAAATAAAGAAAAACAAATAAACAAAATAAAAATATAATTAAGATAAAAGTTAACTAAGTAAAGGAAAGGAAAGGAAATGAAATGAAAGGCATAAACTTGATATTAATGAAAGCAAAACTTAAGCATTACAAAAATACAAAGAAAGAAAGTAAGAGCATGATCTTGATATGGAAATCAAGATGCCTAAATGCATGGCAAATGCCTCATTTTATAGGCCAAAATTGAGAACTATTGATTTGATAACTAATTGATGAGTGGATGACCAACTCTTGACTTGATGATAATCCTTATCTTCTCTTGTCTACCCAAAACGTCATTGATAATGTCAGAATTGGAACCACTTGAAAACATGAAAGTTGTAAGAAATTGAACCACTTTAAAACATGAAAGTTTTAGGAAATTGTGTCATCTTTCCAGGAAAAAAAACAATTGAGGTCATATGGACTTCTAGAACTCTAGATATAGGCCAAACACTCAATAGTGTGCGAGCTATAGGATAGATTCAGACTTTTTTATTGTTGCTATAATTTAGACTTGAAAATGGCTTTTTTAAATTTTAGGCTCCTATCAAAGTTGTAAACCAATGTCTTACCTTTTCAGCTATATAAAATAAACCTAATTCCGAGATCTACAGCTCCAGATATGACCCAATTACCGAACAGTGTTCCGGTTTAGACTACATCAATATCTCTTTTCTAAGTTTGGTCATCTCTTTGTCCTTTCAATTTCAGTTCTTAAATTCATCAATTAATCCTTTCATTTATGTGATAGGTCTGCATTTATAATGAATATTTACCATAAATTAAAGGTATCTTATATTATTAGATATGTTATTATAAAACATGCTTTAGTTAATGAGTTATTGATACTTTAAGTGCAAAATAATGATATAAAACCTTGATAAAAATGCACTTTTAAGTACTAATTATAGCTTATTACTAGTTCTTAGTAATCAAAGCGTTAAAATAGAAGAACAATTTGTAAATTCCACAAAGCAAGGTATTCATCATTCAACTTTCATTAATCTATCTAGATAAATAAACTCTCATTAAGTTGATATATCTGCTCAATACCTCTTAAACAAGATATTAATAAACCTTCTTTTTGTATTCAATATATCAATATATAGTTATGGGTCTTTACTTGGAAGAAAACAAAATTCTTGTTATAATATTTAAGGTTAACTTCCTTGGGTGTAGATTTTATTTTTTAAAATATATATACATGTAACTTAAAACATAATGCATCTTTAACCCATGTAATGAGCTTTCGGCTAATGACTCCTAAACCAGTTGGTATTAGGGCATTAGGTGTTGAGACACCCCTATAAGCTTAGTACTCGGGTTGCCGATACTGATACGTAGATAGTGCAATGTTTAATTCCCTTAAGCTTTTCTCCTCAACTCATGTAACAAGCGTTGGGCCAATAGCTCCCAAGTCAGTTAACTTTAGGGCATTAGGTGTTAAAACACCCCTTCAGGCTTAATTGCTTAGGTTAGGGAGGCTACGAAACCAAACTTATCTGCATATTTATTATCATTAATTTTTTTTTCTTTTTTTCTTTTTTTTTTGCAAATTATATACTATCCCTTTCCCTTAATTGTTACCTTTAACAAAGAACATGAATAATGTAATAATCCAATGTGCAACCCACATTCATATGTTAAAGAGTGTGTGTGAAAATTAAGGTTTAAAAATACATGTTAAATGAGCATATGAGCAAAATTAAGTGATAACAATGTGAGAGTTTGTAAACCTAAATATTTCAAGAAGTATTATAATAGACCTCGTTAAGAATGGTTACTGAGATGCGTCTCAAGAGTCACTTTAACAAAAGAGCTCATTTACTTTGCCATCCTAGTAACAACAATTATGTACATGCTTTATGAAATGGAAAACACAATTAGTTAAATTTTTTTTGTCAACTACTACCCTCTTTTCGCAACCAAAATGAGACATTGTTTTCAATGTCCTAAAGTAGAAAGATAGAGTATAAAAGACATCACCCGAAATAACAAACACTGACAAACCTGAAACACACTTAAACAAATATAAGAAACAACAAAACACAATAATAAAACCAAAAGACACAAAAATTCATAAATGAAGACTCAAATCTAATCTAAGCTTTTTACGGCTTTCCTTAGATGACCAATTCATGCGACTCATAGAGGGATCAATTATTGGAATGAAAGATTGTAGTTGGTCAATCAATTGTTCAACAGTAGCAGCAAAGATTATGATTTATATATTGTTAACATGATTAAATTAGTCATCTTATTCCATTAATGCTACTACTTGTAAATCTCATCAAGCATTCATGATTATAACTTATGTTAACAACAAATCAAGTTCAGCTTTCTGGACATTACAAAAAATACAAAGAGAGAAAGGAAGAGCATGATCTTGATCTGGACACCAAGATGCCTAAATGCATGGCAAATGCCTCCTTTTATAGGCCAAAATTGGGAACTGTTTATTTGATGACTAATTGATAAGTGGGTGGCCAACTTTTGACTTGGTGACAATCCTTATCTTCTCTTGTCTGCCCAAAACGTCGTTGATAACGTCAAAATTGGAGCCAGTTGCAACATGAAAGTTGTAGGCAATTGTCTTAGCTTTCTTGTGTAAACAATTCAGCTCATTTGGACTTCTAGAACTCTAGATATGGCCAAAATACTGAACAGTGCTCGGGCTGGAAGATAGATTCGAGCTTCTTTGTTGTTGCTACAATTTGGACTTGAAATGACCTTTTTAGATCTTGGGCTCCATATGAAAGTTGTAGGCCTATGTCTTACCTTTCCATCCATATAAATTGGAACTAAATCTGAGATATATAGCTCCAGATATGACCCAATTACCGAACAGTGTTCCAGTTTGGATTGCACCGACATTTCTTTTCTAAGTTTGGCCATCTCTTTATCCTTGCAATTTAAAGAAAACTTGACTACCTCCTAAAAATGCAGCTATTGACACACCTCCCATTAACCCAATCATCAATCAATCCTTTCATTTATGAATCTTTCTCTCAGCTAGCACCTGACCAAGATGATTTGCTGATTCTAAAAACTCCTTTTCTTTCCCGGGATTAAATCCACCGAAAACACAAATATTTCTTATTTGATGACCTGAGGAACTTGCCATTTCTACACACTTCTGTATTTGTTGAATGTATGGGTTGAGTTGAAATGAAAGGAAGAAAGAGAGGGTTTTATAGATGAGAAATGAGAAAGGCAATCATAACGCCTATATGTAGGCCAGCTGGAGTCTCACACTCTCTTTATTTATTTATTTATTTATTTATTTACTTTTTGAAAAAGCATGTGTATGTACAGGTAGTTGTGATTGTGGCTCACATCTTCCCTTGGTTTTACGTTCAAGAACGACTTAAACACCCTCTATGGGTCGGGGATAGGCTTCCCATCCAGTTTTCTTAAAAACTGGCAAACAGGGTCTTTTTTAGTCAGATTCCCAAGACTAAGTCGATCATGTTCTTTATGAAATAGTGGCCATAAATCATGAATTGCACGATGCACATCTCCACTAGGGTGCGTCTCAAGAGTCAATAGAAGATTATCTAAAGACTCCTTACTCATGCCATCCTTAATGAATTGTATTTTATCTTCACGGTTTATAGATACCATTCCTAAAGAAGGACATTGTGTATTACAAGTCCATCTAGCACATCGATGACAGACTTTCAGTCGTTTTGCACGACGTTTCTTTGCAAAAGTGCTTTTACCTGTTCCAGGCATATGTGAAATGAAGTTAGAGGACTCACCTGATAATCGGACCTTTGCTTCAATCAACCAGCGAATATCTTCAGGAATTCCATGATTCATTAACAATCTCAATCTTACACATCTAGCACGGTAAATTTTTGTAATCGCATTCTAAGGCAGAGCGGGAAAATACTTTTTCAATTTTTCAAGATTAGTGTCCATTTTCAAATGAGAATTTGAAGAGAGATTCAAAGAATTGCACAAATATATACACAAATATTAGTTATTGTGGGAAACTGAAAGAACCGACTTAAGTCACGGAGTACCGTTGTCCGCCATTTGACTGGGGTGAGAGAAACTTGCAAAAATCACTCAAAAAGAAACAAAAATAAAATAAAATAAAATCATTCTTTATATACAGGATCACCCAATTCAATAGAGTTATGTTCAACTGAAAAATTGTCAAAGTAAACTTTCAGACGATGTCCATTTACCTTGAAAACATTGTCATTCTTTGGATTCTCGATGTCATAGGCCCCATATGGATACACATGTTTCACAATAAAAGGACCGTTCCATCTTGATCTTAATTTTCCAGGAAATAAATGCAGTCGAGAATTATAAAGCAAGACTTTTTGACCAACATTGAAGGTTTTTCTCTGTATTTTCTTGTCATGAAACTCTTTCATTCTTGCTTTATGAATTCTTGAATTTTCATATGCATCATTTCTTATTTCCTCAAGCTCATTTATTTGTAATTTTCGCAGTTGACTAGCATCATCGAGATTTGAATTGAAAGCTTTAATAGCCCAATAAGCTTTATGTTCAAGTTCCACAGGCAAGTGACAAGGTTTTCCATAGACTAGTCTATAAGGTGACTGATTAGTACTTAAAAGTGCATTTTTATCATGGTTTTATATCATCATTTTGCACTTGAAGTATCAATAACTCCTTAACTTAAATATGTTTTATAATAATGTATCTAATAATATAAGATACCTATAATTTATGGTAAATGTCTATTTTTAATGCAGGCCTATCACATAAATGAAAGGATTGATTGATGACTTGAAGAACTTAAATTGCAAGGATAAAGAGATGGCCAAACTTAGAAAAGAGATGTCGGTGCAATCCAAACTGGAATACTGTTCGGTAATTGGGTTATATCTGGAGCTACAAATCTCAGATTTAGGTCCAATTTATATGGATGGAAAGGTAAGACATAGGCCTACAACTTTCATATGGAGCCCAAGATCTAAAAAGGCCATTATCAAGTCCAAATTGTAGCAACAACAAAGAAGCCCGAATCTGTCTTCCAGCCCGAGCATTGTTCGGTATTTTGGCCATATCTGGAGTTCTAGAAGTCCAAATGAGCTGAATGTTTTACAAAAGAAAGCTGAGACAATTGCCTACAACTTTCATGTTTGCAACTGGCTCCAATTTTGACGTTATCAATGACGTTTTGGGCAGACAAAAGAAGATAAGGATTGTCACCAAGTCAAAAGTTGGCCACCCACTTATCAATTAGTCATCAAATCAATAGTTCCTAATTTTGGCCTATAAAAGGAGGCATTTGCCATGCATTTAGGCATCTTGGTTTCCAGATCAAGATCATGCTCTTCCCATGAATTTAGGCATCTTGGTTTCTAGATTAAGATCATGCTCTTCCTTTCTCTCTTTGTATTTTTTGTAATGTTTATGCTTTGCTTTCATTAATATTAAGTTTATGCCTTTCATTTCCTTTCCTTCACTTAGTTAACTTTTATGTTCTTATTTTGATTGTCTATTTTGCTTTCTTTTATTATGTTTAGCTAAGTTTATTATGTCAAGGTGAAAAGGTTACACTAATGGTGTAAGAATAAGTATAGTGTAAACTCAATATGGACTTTAATGTTTGATACTAACATGTTTTATATTTGTTATCTTGTTCACTCTTTAATACTTTGCTTGTTAAATGACTAATCTTGATTTATGTTGTATAACACTTGGTACAACAAATGCTTGGCACTTTCATAGCCCATAATGTATGGTATAACCGACACCTGAGCTATGAAAGGAACTTGATTTGTTGTTAACATAAGTTATAATCATGAATGCTTGACGAGATTTACAAGAATTAGCATTAATTGAATAAGATGACTAATGTAATTATGTTAACAATATATAATCTGATTGGAACCTCCTTTGTGTGTGGTTTCCAATTCAATAATAAGAGTTTATACTATACTTGTTTGATATACCATTAGTGGAACCTTTAACCTTGACATTTGTTATTATTATTGTTTAATCCTTACATTAATATTCCATCTCCAAGTTCTCATCATCATCTTCTCTTCTTCTTCTCTTTCTTTATTATTATTATTATTATTATTATTATTATTATTATTA
>NW_011501045.1:0-310 GCF_000495115.2 Populus euphratica | reverse complement strand
TTACTGTTGTTGTTATTGTTGTTTTATAATTGTTGTTTATAATTTGTACAATTAACCTCCCTGTGGTTCGACCCCAGTCTTGCCGGGTTATTTATTACTTCGACACTCCTGCACTTGGGAGAAGACATCAATCTTTTAGTCGTGTCAGACTTCATATTAATTTTTATGGCTAGAAAGATAAGAAATAGGTCTACAACTTTCATGGTATGGAAAGACCCAAATATTCCATTTTCAAATTTGAAGTTTGGCCACAAAAGAGAAGTCCAAATCTGTCTTGCTATCCAACCCGAACACTACTCAGAGTTTTACC